>NC_134115.1:77742158-78045075 GCF_040939455.1 Microcebus murinus | reverse complement strand
GACTTGTGTTCTTCTGCCTCTGACCCAGCCAGCCATTTCTACAGATTGTTCTTCCAATCCATTTAGACCCAGCCATGGGTCTACTCATGTCTCTATTGGCTTATCCTAATTTCTTCTCTTTCCCTGAGAAAGCTTTACCTATCTTTGAAATCTTAAATTTCTTTTTCGCTATGAAGCCAAAGTAGATCAACTCAACTGTCTGTAATTTCTTTCTCTTCCTAGCTCCTGTACCATTTATTACACTTATTGTTCTCGTTGGCACTTCAATTTTGTCTTAATGCAGTCTTGTGATATTGATTATATCACTATGTTACTGTTACTTAACCTTTGAAAAGATTATATCATGTGTCTTCAAATATATCATATGCTCCCTCGAGGACACGGGCTGTCTTGTATGTCTTCCTAGTCACCCTAGAGCCCAGTACATGATCAATAAATTGCTGTTGACTGACTAGTGAGTAATAAAATGAAAGCAGGATGATATCTAATATGGATTGAGTTGGTAAAACTAGATCAATAACATTCAAAACGTATATATTCAAATTAAATAGAATGCTTTGGTTAGTGAGAGGAAAATGAACTTAGAATTATGATCTATTTTCAAACATTTATTCACCCTACTGAGAAACGTCAATGGTTAGGCCCTAACCAAGCCCTGGGGAACCAGCAGTGAACAAAATAGCAAAATCTTGGTCTTCAGAGGACTTGATGTTTTAGTGGGAGAGTCATACAATAAAAGCAAATAAACAAGATAGTGTAACTGATATGAAGAAAAATAAGGCATTAAGTGCTGGGGAACAGACACTGCAATTAGGAAATTAAAAAGTTTAAAGTTTGACAAATTTAGGTTCAAAGCAGGCAAAACCATTTATGTTGATTATATACTACTGAGTAGCTTACTTAAACTCTGTGACTTTCCTTTTCTGTAAAATGAGTGAAAACTAACATATATTTACATATTAAATGTTGCATTAAAATGTATAAAATTATTGACATATTATAGGCATGCAGTATACTGTGCCAAATACATGACCATGCAAAAACCTAGAGAGGTGGACATCCTCACATATATGGGTGATTTTAATTGTGTTCACCCTTCCATCTCTGCATCCTAAAATACAGCCATACTTCAAGACATGCTTCCAATACCACCACCCCTGAGAGGCCTTCCCTGAGGTTCTCCCACCCCAAACTAGGCTCATTCTGTGCTCCTCGAACCTCTTCACATTTATACCTCTATTATTTGTGTGCACATTATCTCCCTACTAAGGCTATTAATTATTTGAGGGGAAAAACAAACTTTGGCTATCGTAATTTTATTATTTTGACATGCCCATCACTTACCGTCTACATGCAATCCAATATTGAGTCCCGTAGACCCTCCCTGCAAAATAGCTCTCAGTATTGCCCACTTCTCATCTGCACTCCTCAAAGGCAAGCTGTCACTATCTCTCTCCTTGACCTCTGACTCTACAGTAATTCTCAGCTGATCTCCTTATTTTCATTCTTAACTTCCTTTAATTTATTTCGATATCACAGCCAAAACTATCTTCTTTAAACATAAATCTCATTAAGTCAGATCTTTTCCTTAAACCCTTCTACAGCTTCTCATTAGACTTAACATAAACTAAAAACTCCTTATGGAAAAACCCTGTATGCCCCCAGCTCTGTCTGCATTCACACCTCACATCTCACCAGACTCCGTACTCACTGCACTCCATCTATTTCAGTCCTCTGTTAGGTCTTTGAATTTTCCAGTCTCTTTCTCAAAGCGTTCTGCCACAACCATCCTTTCCATTCTTTGTCCAAGCAAGGCCATTACACCCTTCAGGTCTCACTTTAAATGGTACTTCTTCAGAGAAGCGTCCAGCAATTATTAATCTAAATTAGTCTACCTACTTTTTTATGTCTTAAAAACCCAATTATGTTTCTTTATAGGACTATCACAATCAATTTTGGGGCTTATGTTTATCCCCTTATTACTCTGTAAAGCACCATGAAGGCAGGGCAAAACCTACGATGTAAATTATTACAATAAACATATCTTTTTAAATAAATATGTCTCTTAGTATCTACCTGGTTGGTGCTTGTTAACTGTTTGCTAGGTGAATTCATCTTTACTGATTATTAAAGTAATTTAGAAAACATGTTTAGCATCATGTAAACAGAGCCGGCATCTGCATAGGATCTGATGTCCGTAGCTGAAGTTCAGAGTCTAAACTGTCTTCCTTTACCCAACTTATCACTGGCAACCATGTGCCCCAAAACTGTTACTCTTTTGAGCCCCCAATAACATCAGTTTTCAGACATTTTTGTTAAGTGTCCTGTTTCAATATCGTTTTACCAGCTAACCTGGAAGAGAAATGCACACAGTCTTTGCCAGTTCTAGATTTCTGTACATGACACTCCATTTTTGTCCACATTCTATATAATTACCATTATATTTTAATTCATGACACAGATTAAGTGGTAGCTCAGTGGCGAAATTGAATATGTTGCATGAAAAAAAATTAGTATCTAAGGAGGTTTGCAGAACTTTGGAATGATAAATCTAACCAGTTAGATACAATTTCACATAAAGAATTATAAACACCTTCCACTGCCCACTTAAAAAAAAAAAACTAAACAGTATGGGAAGAGCATAAATTAAACTCAGCATGAATGAGGTAGGTTTGAGGCATTCAGCTGGCTCAATCTGGTTCAGTAATGTAGTATATGTGAGGGCTAGAAAAATGTATTTGCTTTCGAATGATAAGTAAAATAAGGAGACTAGAGGAGGGGCTAATTCTCCAGGTGATAAGATTGCCTACCCTAAATAAACAATTCAGGACATAATAGTTTAAAAAAAGACATCAACAAAGGGAGAGGGTATAAAAGGTCACCAGGAAGAGAAATGAAAACATGAAACTGGAATAACAGAGATATATATATATACCTTAAAAAACAGAGAAGAAAAAGGAAAGCACACAGTAGGCAGAATGGCACAGTTGAAAGAGCTGAAGCTTTGGAATCCTTAAAACACTGATTTGAATTCAAGCCCCTCTGCTTCTTTGATGTGTGACCTTATGCATTAGTTTTCTTACTTGAGAAATAGGTATATAATACACCAACCTCATTAGCTAGTTGTAAGGATAAAATGAAAGCAATTAGTCCAGAGACCAGGATGTAGCACATATCCAATAAATATTAGACTTTATTATAAACATGAATACAAATAACCCTCCAATACAATACTTAGGAGGGAGTGAGCTCCTTATCAGTCTAGGAATTCAAACACGGATTGGATGAGCTCTTCTTGGGACTAGAAGGATATGGACGGAATTCAATATTAAATGGAAAAGTATACCGACTTCCAACTCTAATTTGCCATTATTCTAAAATAGCATGGGGAGGGGCAGAGAGAGAGAATCTATAATGAACTGCTTTCCGTCTTCCAGCATACTGTGACCTTGGTAGCCATCTCATCGTCTGAAATAGCTCTCCTGCCACCTAATTGACCACATCCTACCCCTTTTCCCTCGACCGCCTTGCCTCAGACGTGGTCACATTCTTCATCAGACCTGCATGAGACCCTTGGGCTTCAGGGGAGGCCTCCTAGCAAATCCTCTTCCAGAGCCTCCTCCCTGGGGAGATGGGAGTAGAAGGTGCCTGCATGTGGTCCCCCTGCCTCACTTTCCCTCTCTTCTGTAGCCTCTCCCTCTTACATGGTTTCAGTCAGTAAACTCACACTGGGGACAGATAAGGCTCTCGTAACCCAGGGCAACCGCTGCCTTTGGATAGAAAATGGCTTTGCCATAATTTCATAATGTGCTTTAGCAGAGGGGGTGGGGCAAGTAAATGGGAAAGTAAACAAATAAGTCTGGCTCTGAAGGCTGTTGCACTCAGGCAAGGGAATGAGGAGTTATAATAGTCTTCAAGTTGATTACGCTGCCCTTTCATAGGGAAATCGCTCTCTCTTCCAATAAACTCAGAAAGGCCCTTCTTACTGCGCAGTTCAAAAGAGCTCTAGGACTACCCACGCTGTAATTATTTTTAACAGGAGCGTTGCAGCCCAGATTTTAGAGACGGGCTGATGCTGACTCTATGTCGTCCCAAAGTTTTCAAACGGGTCCTTAAAATGTTACTGAAAAGTTATTTCTCCAAATGATGTACCTTACTCAAACCTACTTCATTAGTTCTCTCCACCCATATATTGAGAATCACAGAATTGAGTACTAGAAGAAGCAAGGACGATTATCTTATCTGGCTCCTGATTACATTACATGGTTGGAGTCTCAAGGGGTGAAAATGACCATCTGAGATCCTCAGGTCAGTGAAGTCAGAGGAGAATCTGGAACTCAGGCCTCCGGAGTTGCAATACAATATTCTTACGCTTTTTCTCCCGGACAATCTCATTTGTTTCTTTTTTATCTTTGCCCAATACAGTTTTTCTTTATTTTCAAATTTCTTTATTTTCAAATTTGAGAAAATTTGATAGGCAATAGTTTAGAGAAAGGGATGTATGCACATCCAGCCATCTAACTTTAATTAGAAAGTAATAGGCCGGGCGTGGTGGCTCACCCCTGTAATCCTAGCACTCTGGGAGGCCGAGGAGGGCAGATTGCTTAAGGTCAGGAGTTCGAGCAAGAGCGAGACCTCGTCTCTACTAAAAATAGAAAGAGATTAATTGGCCAACTAAAAATATAGAGAAAAACAAATTAGCCAGGCATGGTGGTATATACCCATAGTCCCAGCTACTTGGGAGGCTGAGGCAGAAGGATTGCTTGAGCCCAGGAGTTTGAGGTTGCTGTGAGCTAGGCTGACACCACGGCACTCTAGCTTGGGCAACACAGTGAGACTCTGTCTCAAAAAATAAATAAATAAATAAATAAATAAGAAAGTAATACAATAATAATAATGGAATTACCTTATATTTATCTAATTATTTCATTGTCTTAAGACTTCTTTTACTCATCTAGGATTGCAGTGGTTTTAAGTACTGATTTTTAACGGTTTTTCATAGATGTCACACTGCTTTACAAATGTTTGATTACAATATAATTTTAATTTATTAATTTCTAATTCAATAAATAAATGTTAAAGGCATAGTCTATGTGAAGCCTTGTACTAGGCCTTTGGAATACATCAGATAATCTATTAAAATTATAATAAGACAAAAATAATAAATAGCATGTACCACAAGCCACATTTTAGCAAAGTGAGAAAATTAAGATTTTTACCTTTCACTGGTAAATTCACTTCTTTTAGTATAAAAGGTAGCATTCAAGCTCTTTTGCCAATTCCACTCATTTAAAAAATACTCTCAATATTTCCAAGTGATTGCAAAGATTGGCACAGAAATGATGATCCTTTAAGGTCTCTTATTCCTATGTATATTTTTTGTTCATCAAAATGTTAATGTTAGTTTGTAATTTGATATCACAATTTTTAAAGGAGTACTCATATTTCAACACACATGAAGTATTTATGAATGAAATGATATGATGAGGAAGGATCTGTATTTAAGAACTGGAGTGTGGGGGAGGAGAAATGAAATTGGAATGGGTGTGAGTTGGGAACTATTGAATCTGGATGATGAGTGCCCGGGGCTTTATTATACAATTGCCTCTACCTTTGCATATATTTGATTTACCCAGAGGAAAATAAATCAAAATATAAAAAAGATACCCGCACTCGTATGTTTATCACAGCACTATTTACAACAGCAAAGATACGGAATCAACCTCAGTGTCCATGATGGAGAATTGGATAAAGAAAATGTGGTATCGATACACAATGGAATATTATGTAGTCATAATAAAGAATGCAATCGTGTCCTTTGCAGCAACGCAGATGGACCTGGAGGCCATTATCTTAAGTGAAACAAGTCAGACAAAGAAAGACAAATACCACACAGTCTCACTTATAAGTAACTAAGCTAAGTAACGTGTCCACATGGAAGCAGAGTGTGGAATGTTGGACAATGGAGGCTTAGAGGGGTGAGTGGGTGGAGGATGGGAGGTTGCTTAGTGGGTACAATATGTGTTGCTCCAGTTATGGATGCACTGAAGGCCTTGACTTCACCACAATGTAATACATCAATGTGGCAAAATTGCACTCGTGTGTATGTGTGTGTGTGTGTGTGTGCGTGTGTGTGTGTGTGCGTGTGTGTGTGTGTGTGTGTGTGTGTGTGTGTATGTATGGGGAAAAAATAAAAACATTATATTATCCATAAAAGCTGTCTTATTTTTCTCACTGGGGGGCTTCGAACCAAGTAAATAACATACATTTGGGTTTATAAAATATATTCGTATTAATGCCATGTTTTTGTTTTGTTTTAGCATCAAGGTATCAAGTACAATTTGTTTAGAGGAAAGGTTTTGCTGCCTGTGGATGGATGATGGAAAGTACTGCAGGATCTCATTTAAGTCTAACACTCTCAAACATGGGTGTCACCAGCATGACAAGCTGCATTTTATGGAAAAGACAACAGAGGGGTTCAGGGAGCTCTATGACTTATCTAAGGCCACCCCTCCAGCTAGAGATAAAGCTGGGACTTAGACCATGTCCCTGACCTTGGGCTGACCCTAACCTGTGAGGAAAAGCAAGTTGCCCCTTTGCAAATTCAATACTTGAAGAAACAGAAAGGTGTCCTCCGGGGACAGATTGTAAATGAAGTCTATATACAATCCATCTTTTCTAACGCTAACTCCATGCCCCTACACTATATTAAATATATTTATAGGCAAAAAGCTATTTCCCATCCAAACACAAGTTTATAGCAGAACAATCAACAGGCATTTGATGTAGTTTGTGGCAAACAGGAACTATCTGTTGACATTTTTGTGTTATTTTATGTACTCTGTGTGTCTGTGTGTTTATGTAATTTTTTTTACATTAATTTCCCCTTTAAACATATCCACTAGCCAGCAACATAATTGGATTTTCTTTTGTTATAAGAATTGAACATAAATTACTCCTGTTGGGTGCAGATTAGGTTACAGGATTTCTTTTCTTCTGTCATCGTCAAAATGTGGGTGTCAGAAAGCTTTAATATTTAATGCAGGCCTAATTATTCTCAGTTGGGCCCAGGGCACTTAGCAAAACCTGACACCAGCCAGAGTCAAGTTCATTTAAAGAGCATAATTACCAGTTATTTCCATACTGCAATAAATGCCCCCATTAGAGTAGACTTCCTTCTCGCCTCCCGATTTAATAAGTAAATTGAAAAATAAAGAAGAATAAGAAAAGCCTGGTTTGATTTGGTGGTGATAGTGGGTAAAGATTATATAATTTGGTTTGGGTCTGACATTCCAAGATAACTTGCAAGTATATAAAAATAGAATCAGAGGTGGTGAGACAAACCTGGAGAAGATGGATCTGTAACTGGTTGTTAAAGAAAGTTAGAGATTCATGAGGATAAGTTGCTTCCCATGGCCCATATTCTGAAAATAGATTTTATGTATGTCTGACCAGTCATTTAGAAAATTTGTTCTGAAGGCCTATTATGGGCTGGTATCATTTGACGCTCTAGAATTACAACAATGAATAGGAAAGATTTCTGCTGTCCTGAGGCATACATTATAGCTGAGAAACACAGAAATTAAACAAATCACATTATTTAATTTGTATTTACAACTGTTGGTTAGTGCTCCAATGGAGAGTCATAACATGCTATGGTGTCACCTGACCCCAACTGGATTTCAAGGAAAGCTTCCAGGAGGTGTGGACATTTTAGCTAAGATCTGAAGTAGGCGGAGGAGTGAAGAGGAGCAGGAAGAAAGAGGAGCAGGAAGAAAGAGAAGTGCATAGTCAAAAGTCCCTGGGCAGGGAGGAAGCAGCACAGATTCATAAAAATTAAAGAAAGGCAGTGTGATGACTCTGCAAGAGCCTCATGACAGGAGAGATCTAGGGAGGTGGAAAACAGATAATGCAAACCCTGATGGGCCATGCTAGGGAATTAATCGCCAATTGTGTAATAAGTTGCATAATGTCTTTCTTATATGAGACCTTGCCTGTCTTATTTCACTCTGAAACCTGAGCACCTTACATGAATTGAGTTGGACTGAACTGATGGCAAATTGTAGTCACAAAGTCCAACACCCAAACCCATCCCTGCTTGCTCGTCTTCTCCATTTTACAAGACAAAAAGAGCTGTCATCCCTATATGATGTGGTTCTCAGGACCATTACCTAAAGTAGGTGTAATTATTGCCATTTAGACCTAAGAAAGTTGGTTTTGTCCAAAATCTTATCTAGTCTGAAGGACAGAGCTGAGACAGGAATGAAGAGAGGTTCACTTTCACCCAGACAGGGGGATTTTATTTCTGAATATTGCCATATTTTTCTGTAGAAAGGCATTCCACTTCATCTCCTAAAGCAATTCCTCCTGCACTTTTATCTCCTTTTGCCTCCTGTTCCAGGGTAATACCCGCAAGTTTCAGTTCAAGCCTAGACTTCTTTTGAGAGCATGTCCAGCTATTTTAACTCTCATGAGCTTTTAGAATAGTTAAAACTGAATCACAAATTTCATCACTTGTCTCTTTGTGCCCATCTAGGGTTCTTCTAGTCCATCTTATGTGACCTCTTCTCCTAAATGGACAATGTGCCCCACAAAGACAAAGACCAGGTGTTTTATTTTACAGAACAAACAAAGCCAGTATGTAAAGCACAGGACAAACTCTAGAAACAGGTGTTGATGGATTGCACACCCCCTCAACACACACACCACCGCCCAGAGAAACAGCAATTCCCTGGCCTGAGTGGGGAGATTCTTGTCTCCCTTTTTGCTTACCGACAAGTTCTAAGAATTCTGAGAGTGACCATGGCCAAGTTGATCAGAAGGATAACCATCAAAGAGCAGATGTGTCAGAAATGGGAGTGATCCTTGATTTATCTGAAAACTTTTTCCAGCTGGAATCCAAAGAGGCCCTTGGTGATCTTCTGAAACAGTTGTTGATGATCCATTAGTGGCCAAATCCAAAGATATTTACTCGGTTCTCATCCCGACTTGCCATCTCCAAAGCATGTATCACCACCTCTCACCCTCCTTTTCTTGGAACTTCATCTTCTCCGTCTTATCAGGAGAATGTTTACGATCCTATTTCCATTTTCTGGTTGTGGTATTTCCCCAGATTTGTTTTTTTCCTGTATTTAATTAATGTATAATATCTAAATAAAATTTTTATGGCTTTAAAAGTCAATAATCGGGCCAGGCGTGATGGCTCGCGCCTGTAATCCTAGCTCTCTGGGAGGCCGAGGCAGGTGGATCCTTTGAGCTCAGGAGTTTGAAACCAGCCTGAGCAAGAATGAGACCCCGTCTCTACTATAAATAGAAAGAAATTAATTTGGCCAACTAATATATATAGAAAAAATTAGCCGGGTATGATGGCACATGCCTGTAGTCCCAGCTATTCAGGAGGCTGAGGCAGAAGGATCGCTTAAGCACAGGAGTTTGAGGTTGCTGTGAGCTAGACTGATGCCACGGCACTCACTTTAGCCTGGGTAACAAAGTGAGACTCTGTCTCAAAAAAAAAAAAAAAAAGTCAATAATCTGTCACCTCCAAATTGATGGTGATTTTATCAATTTACTCGTATTTTTGTATTGGTTTTTTTGCCTTCTTCATTTTGAGGTTCTTCTCTTATTTTATTATATTCAGATCTGTTATATCTCTATGGTGACTAATGCACTTTTCCACTATAAAAATGAACCACTTAATCCCTAATAATATTTCTTCTTAAACTCTATTTTTCTTCTGAAGGAGATATAGATATGACAGGTTTATTGGTTAGTTTCTGGCCAACATAGTTTATTTACTTTTCTTTTACTTAAAATTATCTAAACGTTTGAAGTATATCTCCTATAATCATCATATAACTGGAAATTTAGGTTGAGTATATTTACTCTTAACTAGTAAATATAATCTATTTCCATTCATTTCCTATGCATTCTCTATTTTTATTTTCTTTGGAGAAATTAATCACTGTCTGAAACTATCTATTTAATGTGTATTTTTAAATATTTATCTCCAGAATCATATAATATCTGTGAGGAGTTGGGTATTGCCTGTCCTCTTCTGTATTTCTAGTGCATGTGCCAAATACATTTTGAACATGAGTTGAAATAATCAATAATAAAATGAACGGTACAGAGGAAGTCAATAATTCAAGCTTAAAAAAACTGCAGTTCCCTACTCCAAAAAAAATGGATCTCCTACTTCATTTCTCTCCAGAGCAAATGTCTTTCAACATTTTTAAATGGTTTCAAGTATTTATCTTCATATTTCTAAGACATAGGGTATGCTGTTTTATTTATTTATAAAAATGCTTAGCCATCTTGAATTCATACTAAAAAAAAAAAAAGAATTTAGTTGTCTTACATGATCCAGCAATTAAAACTCTTTTCCCTATCTTCCCAATACAGTTATATCAATTTTTGTATTAAACTTATAGTTATAGTTTATATTATTCTGCAGTCTAAACATTGTTCACAGCTTAAACATATAGTATCTACAATCATGTCTGTGCCGTGTGATCCTACTTCCATTTTCATATATACACACATATATATTACATTCACATATATATTACACTTCTCAAAATTATCAGTTGACTCATTTTTTTTTTAGTTGGCTTATCTTTCCATGTCCTTATCACTAATTCAGTCTCAGGTGTTTTCCTCACTGTACTATGGAGTAAAAGTCACTAGTAAGGAGTGAGAAAATGCCAGTGGGAAAATGTGCAATCTATTATGTTTAACTCCAAGTCCATGGTTTTTTCTTCCATAATATTTTTTCGTTACATAAGCATTTAGTCACTTTGTGCTTAGAGAAGTCTTGTATCTATAGTCACAGCCACAACCAGTCCTACCATAAATAGTTTTCTTCTAGTTAAAACTCAGATGTTTTGCTAACACTGCTAATTTATTATGTTCAAATTAGAATGAACACATCATTCCTGGCCACAAAATAAACTCTTTGTCAATAGTCGATAGCATAATCCAAAGGAGAATTAACCACTTTTCACCTTTAACTGTGTTAATTTACCTTTAGCTATGATCAACAGAACTTGCAAAGCCTACGCTGAAACTTAATTTGTACTCTCTTATTCAACCACCCATTACGGAGTACCGCCTCTGGGTTCTCTCACCTTGTTATAACTGGGTGATAGACAAATAAGACATTTTATCTGCTCTTGCAGAGCTCACTCTCTCATGAAGGGAACAAAAATGTAAGCAGAAAATTAGCATGTGACATGAAAAATGCCGTAATAGAAGTGATCACAGGAGTTATATGTTCAGAGAAGACTTCCCAGAGGAGAGCACCTGTGCCAAATATTGGAGAATGATTAGGAATTCTCTAAGCATAAAGGGACATGAAGAAGACTCTTGGCAGAAGGGACAATGTGTGCAAGTTCTAGGAAGCATAAAACAAGAGTGTTTCATTCAGAGGAATGGTAAGTAATTCAATCTTCGTATAGCTCAGAGCAGCAGAGTTAGGGTGGAAAGAGAGAGAAAACTAGAGGCCCATCTGAGGCCAGGCCATGAAGGGCTCTGAATGCTATTTTAATGAATGTGTGTACATGGCCAGTGGATTTAATTTTCTTTTTACTAATAAACATTAACAAATCTTCCCATCCGACATTAGACACTTGAATGTGTATACAAATGCCCACTCACACACATGCACACACAGGTACTCAGATGTATCTTGTAGCCCCAGAATCCGCGATTTTCATATTCCCTACACTGGACTCAGTAAAGTCATCCTCAGGCAGATGAAGGAGAGGCACGGGCACGGGGTCTGGGGCGTCTAGGGACATGTGATACAACATAGGCAAAGAGTCGTAACCAGGAAAACCAAGAGACAAGAAAGTCTATTCCAAGAATCTTGGACAAAGATATCTGAGGGTTAGAAAAAGAAACCAACGGATCTCTCTGACAATTGGATTTCCTAATTATGAAGTATAGTAAGCTTCTTGTTCCTGAGACTGTGATGGGAAGCCACACAGGCATTCTCAGGGGATAACACAGAAATAGTTTATACCCTGGATGAAATCATATTTGCAGCTCTAGGAAAGAATTGAAGTATAACATCAGTGAACAAAATGGTTTGATTTCCAGGTTCTAGAAAGAAACGACAAACTCCACATTTAGGAAAGCCATACCAGGAGACGATGAGGACAATGACCAATAATTGGAAGACCAAAAAAGAGGTGATCATATGTGTAGGCAGCTTATTATAATTTGTTAAAAATTATATTCAGTTTTTAATTTGATGCTTACAACCTCCTGAGAGAGGCTGAGCAGTTTGTATCAACCCTACTTTTACAGATAAAGAAGTACATTGCAAGAAATAGAAGTTGGCTCAAGGTCATACAAGTAGAAGGCCACTGACCCTGAGTTCAAATCCTAAGCCTTAGGTATAGCATCCTAGAATCCACCTATCACTCTTCCTTGCCCTCATGTTCTCTCTTGCTGGACAAACAGACATGGAGGTTGGCTTGGGCTATTAGAACTCAGAACAGATAGTGCTTATGTCACCGTTTTGTGGTAGCCATGACAGCTGAGAAATTTAAGGACTGTTTCATAAGAAATAAAATGTTCCTGAAACCATGTCTAGAGTTTATCTAAGTTCTTAGAGCTTATATGCACTGGTCTCTGTGACAGCAAGCAACAAAGGGTTAAAGATAAAACAGGAGGAAGGGTAATTGACATGTGGGCTTATTGGTCTTTCCCCAGGCCATCTGGGAGCTTAAATAGCCAACAGTTAATTAAAAATAAACTGACACTTTACTTTAAGGATAGTTTTAATAACCATTTATAAATGTTACATTAAAAATTCATACACTGTTATCAACTCCTGCTAAGGATTTACAGCACAATGAAGGTGTTATGAATGTTTTATAGGTACTGGGGAGAAGGCTTTTCCTGTAGAGACATTTTCAGAAGACTATTTGTCTTTTCTGGGCCACATCATAAGTATTTAAGACAACAGAAGCTTATGGAGTAAAAACAACTCCCAAAGTTCAGGTTGCAATCTCGCCCTCCCAGTGGTAATTGGCCACAACTCTTTCCTTAGGCGTAGTGTGTTCCTGGCAGAGTGATTTTTCCAAGTATTGGATGATTTGTAGACGAAAAATAAGATAGCGTAAACTGGCATAACGGAATCTACTACCCAAAAATATCTTGTGTGACACTGATGGAAATAAGCCACAAACTGAACACAGGATAAAAGAATCAACTAAGAAGTTTTCATAGACCCGTGGATTCTGCTAAACAACAATAAATACCTATGCTGCTTTTGGAGATTCTGTTGTACGATGAGATGAAGCACTAGATTCTTATCTGCTCTATTTGGCTGTGTCCTGTGAATTTGCCTAATACCACAATGTGTTGTAGACACAGCACTTTGAGCACGGGTTTAGGTATGCATGGGTTCACTTCGCAAATGACAATCGAACAGAAGTTAAGCTTAGAATTAGGGACAAGTTTCTTCCAGCTCTTGACTTTTTTTTGTATTCCAGGCAGAAATCATGAAGCTGTATATATTGCAGGGATTGCAGAAGAGAACTTCAAATTGATTGTTTCACAGTTAACAATTAGAAAGTAAATTTCCTTGTTCAAAGACCAGTTATTTCAAACTGTACCTTTAGCAGTTTAGTAGCTGTGATTTTGTACAAATGCATGATTGGATTTAAAGCCCTGGACAACTGACTACAGCGGTGGTCCAATTTCCAGGATAAAGCAAAAGGAACAGACATAGAAATCAGTGGTACATTCTGGATTTGCCTGTTTGTTTGTTGCAGGTTTTTTGCCTTTTGTGTTTGTGTTTTGTTTTGTTTTTGTGGAGTCAGGGCCTCACTCTGTTGGCCAGGCTGGGGTGCAGTGGCAACATGATTGCTCACTGTAACGTTGAACTCCTGGGTTCAAGTGATTCTCCTACCTCAGCCTCCTTAGGGGCTAGGATGGACTACAGATACATGCCACCAGACCTAGCCAAGTCTTTAAAGATTTTCTGTAGAGAAGGAGTCTTTCTATGTTATTATTGTTTTGTTCTTTTGCTTTTGTTTTTTATGTGTGTCGTTTTGTTTGTTGTATTTTGATGGCTTGCACGAGGAGTACATTTGTTTTAATTTCTCTCTTTTCCTTATAGTTATAGAAGTATAGGTCAGTATTACTTGAACTTCTGTACTCCTTGGTAAGGAATTTCTGGACTGTGAACTAACTCTTGATGTCATTCTGAATGTCAGCAGGAAACTACATTTGCAGAAATGACAACACAAGCTTTATTAGTAATAGGCTAATAGGACTCAACGTGAGAAAAGGTTTTTAGATGAGCATCAGTTTATAGTTTAGGCACCATTGGTTTCTCATTGTCTTTTTAACTTTATTTCATTGGGACTCATTAAGGCTCTCCCTTTGGAATCATCCCATTGTTTGAATGGAGTGTGTGTGTGTATGTGCGTGTGTATGCACTTTTGTATATATTACATCTATTTCCATTTATTAATCATGACATAGAGATAAAATATCACAATTATTATCATATATTACAGTATCTGTATGCATCTGGGGACCTTGATTTTTTAATAGTTTTTGTTTCTGGAGTTCTAGAACAGAACAAGCATTACTAATCTTTTAAAATTTTAAAATTATATCAAAGTTCCATTAAACAAAAGTCTTATACTGCAATTTCTTCCAGTAGAGAGATAAAGACTGAGATGAAGAGAGAGCAAACTAGATGGAGAGGAAGCCAGAGTGAGAGCAAGAATGAAAAAGAGAGAAAAGAATAATGCAAGAACGAGAGAGAGAGAACACATGCGCAAGGGACATGCAGGCAGGAGAGAAGGCGTAGAGTGAAACAATGAATAGAAGAAGAAAAAGAGATCCAAGGCATTTTTAGATTTGTGGAGCCAGTTAAAATAATTTATAGTTAATGTAGATCCTCTATTAAAAACTTTTTACAACATCAGCTCTGGAAACTATTATTAGGTTGGTCTCATAACAGTTGAATGAGTCCAGGAGTTCAACTTGTATTGTTATACCCGTGAAACCCAATGCACACTTTTCCACCTCAGTTTCCTCCTTTATAGCATTGAGAAAAGTACAAAACCTTCTAAATAAAAAAATAATTGAAAATAAGGCCGGGCATCGTGGCTCATGCCATAATCCTGGCACTCTGGGAGGCCAAGCCGGGAGGATCTCTTGAGCCCAAGAGTTTGAAGTTGCAGAGAGCTATGATGATGCCACTGCACACTAGCCCAGGTGACAGAATGAGAATCTGTCTCCAAAAAAAATTAAATAAAAATAAATAAAAAGAGTAATATCTTCATCATGGTATTGCTGTGAGAATCAAATGAGATAATGAATATAACCTAATAATACCAGTTTGCAATCTAGATACATTTTCATACAAAAAATATTATCATCCTTCTAAAAATACATTGTGGGGACAACAACATTGTGCGTGGGGAATAGGAACAATGGACAATAGCCACCTGGGGCCGTCCTCCCCAGTGCATGCCTTCTCTTCCCTTTCCCCACCTTCCTTCTGAGATTTTTGCCTGTAAAGCCTGTTTTCCCATTGCTATCCATGACTGCTACTTTGTTCTTTACAAATCTATATCTGGGAGGCCAAATTCACTAAAGTGTGCACAAGAGGGATTACTGCTGCTCTGGCTTCAAAAGTTTGTTCCGTTTGTTTCATCCTTTCATTCGAACTGGCTGGATCGGACTCCCACTGCTCCTCAGCCTTATCAGCTGCCGTGTCTGCAACGGATATACAGGAAATACAGGGGGAAAAGCATTTACTGTTGACTGCATTCTTACTATCCTCATCACATGCATAGACAGATTGTTTGTCTAGTGAACGATCTAAGCTCCTTCCCACTTGTACTTTCTCACGTTGTGACCTATGGAAATACACCATATGGATGCATCTCTGTGTGCATTTAAAGATAATAATTAGCCTTTAGCATTCAGAATGTTGAATCTTTATAATTCATTACCCTTTATATAAATGGAAAGATTATTGAACCTTTAGGTTCAGGGTAGCAGCCTGGTTCCTGCCAGTGACTGGCTGCTGTCTGTGTCTCGTTAGAGTAATCACTCCCTCTAGCTGCCTGATTCCATATATAAAATTACAAAAGGAACTCAGTGATGCCAAATGGTGGATATCTTCAAGACCATGAAGGTCAATCTAATATTAAAGATTTTGTATATTCACTAACTGTATAATGCTTCAGGCTGAGAATTTAAGAAGTCTTCATAGAAGAAGTAGACTTCAGCTAGACCATGAAGATGGAGTAAGAGTCAGATAAATGGAGATGGATGGAAGATATTCTGGAAGAGATCTAGAGATAGATTAGAGCAGCATTTATCTACTTAGCCATCCAACGTCTGTTAATTGAGTGTCTAGTCTGTGACAGTCACTGCTCTAGGAATGGGGGATTTAACAGTGAACAATATAGAAAAAAGTAATCTTTCTCTCATGGAGCTTGCATTCTAGTTGGAAGAGAGTCAGCAATTCCATTTGGCTGGATCAGAGAATGCATTAAAGGGAGCAGCAATAGCTGCTTTGAATTATATTGGAGTTGGGTGATAGAAAGCCTCCAGTTCGAGCCTAAGTTTGTATTTCATGATGATTGCTATTGTTTGAATATCTCCCCAAAAACTCATATTAAATTTAATTGCCATTGTAATAGTATTGAGAGGTGAGAGACAGAAATACCTAAGAGGTAATTAGGTCTGAATGGATTAATGCTGCTATGGTGGCAGTGGGTTCGTTATTGTGGGAGTGGATTCCTGATGACAGAATGAGTTTGGCCTGATTTCCTCTCTCTGGGTTGCCATGTCAAGTCCTTCCACCATGTTATAATGCAGCAAGAAGGCTTTCACTAGATAGACTTCCTGAATCTTGGACTTCCCAGCTTCCAGAATCATGAGCCAAATAAATCTCCTTTCTTTTCAAATTACCTAGACTGCTGTATTCTATTATAACAGCAGAAAATAGACCAAGACAGTGATGTTTACTCTCAAAAGTTGCTAATGGGCCATGGGGATTGATGAGATTTCCCTAACCAGAGAAGCTATGCTGGGGAGGAACATGCCTCACAGTGATCCAACCAACCTCCGAGAGTGATTACAGGCAACGGAGCCATAGAGATGGGAGAAGAAGAGAAAATGGTGCATCCATTATGGAAAGAATCCAGGCTTTGGAGTCAGATTGAGGCAAGTTGTGTGACTTCAGAGGTTATTAAATCTCTCTGAATGTTGATTTCTTTATTTGTAGAATAAAGTCCAATGTATATACTTACTGTGAGGATTCATTTATAGGACCAATTTACTCAGCTAGCACAGTGCTCAGTGAGCAATTGTTCAATAAATGGTATCAAAGAATTTTTGTGCCAGCTTCTTCCTGGTGGGTTGACAACATAGCTGAGCAGTAGCAGAGGGGAAAACCTTGACAGATGTTGCTGAAGGAGCAAATGAACAAGGAATTATACTGAGAAACAAAAAGTTTTCCTTCTTAAGCTGAGAGGTCTCAGGGGTCACACATTGCTTTGCTGAAGGGAAAAAATTAGAGAAGTCATTTGCTGAAACATGACAAAGATTTTATATCACAATATGTCTTGTTAAATGTTTCCATTGTGAGTTATGAAAATTTTGACCCAAACATCTGTCAGTAGATCACATTTTCTTTATTAAGAGTGGTGTTCATGAGACATGATCTCAATTTCAATAAAAACTGGTACCATAGGCAAGACACACTGTAGAGTTTTTCTTACAAATTAAGAAACATAGAACTAAAGAATAGGTTCAATGGTCAACCCACAGGCATTCAGTAAGAGTGATTTAGCCCAAAAACATAAGTTTTCTGATTTGGATTCCAAAATCCCTTCTGCTATATCCATCCATATTTTTGTTGAAAAACATTGTCTAATGAAGAGTGAGTACTTAATTCCAACTCATTAAGCAGAAAAAATATATGTATCAACAAGAAGTTATAGATACTGATCCAGGGATGCAATGAGTTGGAAGATTTCAAAAGTCAAACTTTAAGTTCTAGCTCTGAGTATTATTAGTCATATAAAGCTTATAGGAATCTCATATATTTGCATTTGTAGACATGATAACCTGTGAAATCATTTAGTGCTGTGCCTGACTAGTAAGTATCCATAAAGAAAAGCTGTTAATATAAATAACTCTGTTAAAGATTCATCCAATGAATTATACTGCACACTACTCTTCTCTAGCTCCCAAGGCCATGCAGCCAGCACTGGCTTGGTCAATCCAATGACAGACAGATGCTCATTTCCTTCAGGGCAGCTTGATCCATTGCTGGAAAGGACTATGGCCTTCTTATATTGAGTTAAAATGTGCAGGCAGTCATTGTTCTACAGGAAATAGACTCTAGATTCTAATTCTATGTATAATATTTTCTTTAAACTTCAATGCTTCAAATGTTTGAAATATGTATTATAACCTATGTGGATCTTCTTTAAGCTTAACATGCCACTGTTCCTCAACTGGTTTACATATTATGTTATAATTAACATAATTTTGAAATTATTATTTAGCCATGTGATTTGTTTTAGTACAATGAACTCTTTCAAAAATACTTTTATTTCTAGTCAACTTTAGCTGGTTCCATATGCAATAGCAACATACATAGTTCTCTTTCAGATATATTTTTTCATTTCTTCTTCTCATCTCAACACTTCTCTCTATTCCTTTAATATTCTCTCTCTCTCAACTTAATTGTGGGTAACCTGAGTCTCATGGGGTCACATTCTTTTTCTTGAACTGTTTTTTGGCTGTGGTTGAATGAATTTGTTGCCCATAATATCACTAGGTGTCCCTTTAACTTTCAAAAATTTTATCTGCTCAGAGGTTGTATCAATGGGTACAAAGGTCATATCTCTAATTTTTATTTTTGCTGCAAGCCTGAGTTTTAATCAGCCTTTTCCACTCAGAAGCCTTCTCAACTGTATTCCTTCCTGATTGACATTTAGAAGTAACTTCCTTTTCTAACTCTTAGAGTCTCTGGACTCATGAACTCTCTCGTTTCCCTTCCATTTTAACTTACTAGCTGGCCAACATTCTCTGACATCACCTCTTTATTAGTGCCTTGCCAGCTGGAAGCAAAGGACTAAGTATCCTTTTGTGGCCATTTCTCTTAGAGCCACAAGTTCATCTTCATAATTTCCTTCCCAAGTTACCATCGTAATCTTTCTTACCAAACGCTTTGCCTCTGCAAAATAGGAAATATGATCTTTCCAACTTCTGGTCTGTTTTCTTACCACCTGTCAGGCAATCATTAAGGCAACGCCACATGCATCAGGGTTTTGTTGCAGCAGCACACATAGGTCTCCCACTATGACAGTCAGAATGGGGAAGGCTATGATGCAGTGATAAACAATATAAAACCCTCGTGTTTCATGTCCACCTCAGGTCAGCTGAGGGCTCAGCTCCACTCTGGGATCTCACCTGATGAAGGAGCTGCCAGCTGGGCTTTTGCCAGTTGTGTGGCAAAAGTTGCCAGTGAGAGGTTATCCACGTCAGTTCTACTCCAGTTCCGTTGGTCAAACCAACTTAGATGGACATGATCCACTTCAAAGTTGGGTAGCAGTGAACGAATTGTAAAGCAAATTAAGGAGAAGCACAAAAGGGAGAAGAACAGTAAAGAGAGCTTGTTATGGAAGCCCAGGAGTAAAAAGTATTTCATAAAGAAGGATGTCACTGGCAACAACAAATACCAGCAAGAAGTAGAGTGAGATGAGGACATAGATAAAATGGTGACACAGTTAGTAATTCTTGGGTAACAATAAGATTCTAAAATTCTGAAAACACTGAGGGACAGAGATGTAATCTCGCCATCATTAGTACAAGTGTCGATATTCCTAAATTGCCTGAAACTTTGCCTGTATCCAATATGAACTTAGTTCCCTTTGCATTGCTATAAAGGAATGCCTGAGGCTGAGTGATTTATAAAGAAAAGAGGTTTACTTGGCTCATGGTTCTGCAAGCTGTTTAAGAAGTTCAGTGGTGGCATCTACTTCTGGTAAGGACATCAGGAAGCTTCTACTTGTGGTGGAAGAGGAAGGGGAGCAGGCATCACATGGCAGAGAGAAAGGAAGTGAGAGAGAGGAAGGAGGTGAGAGGCTCTTCTCAACAGTCAGATCTTGCAGAAACTAAGATAACTTATTCACTGCTGCAAGGATGGCACCAAGCCATGCATAATTTGCCCCCATGACCCAAACACCCCCTATGAGGCTCCAACTCCAACACTGGGGATAAAATTTCAACATGAGACTTGGAGGGGACAAATATCCAAACCATATCATGAACTACTCTTCTACAAACTCAAGGTTCTAGTGTGTGGAAATATGTCTTAATTTTCAAATAAAATAGGCATAGGTCCCTACTGATACATCAGCAGGCAGTCCCATGTTTTCCATTTGGAACTTCCCACTTCTGATGAATTGTAGAAGATATTTGGGGGTCCACTCAGCCCAAAATGAAGTCTAGCTTCTTCATCACAAGTCACCTCCTGCTGGTTACTATCATAGCCACAGAGTCCTGAGAGAATAAAGAGCATCAGTTGCATAGATGATGTTAATTAGCATCCAGGACCCTGATGGGTTCTCTGTCATGCAAAGAAGGCTCTTCCTATTTCCTTAGTGTGAAGATCAGCCATAGATGTCCCTTGCTTAAGTTATTGGGTTTGTCCATCTTGGTATTTGCTTTTTTCATTCCCATATGTAGTCATACCTCAGAAAGCTGACCTTCTCAACAACAGCAAGCCACGTTTGGTTAATGTCATTGCCCCTTGCAGACTAACAACTACTGCCTCCTTTTGCCCAGTGGCCCATACCACCAGTATCTGAACTCTATTGCCTTTCCAATCCTTGAAATCCAGAGTCCCATTTCATCCCTTTTCCAGATAACAAAACTCCATATACATCCTCTTAGAGGCGGTTTATACTTTCTAAGATCTTGTATATGGGGGAGAATGGGAAAATGCTACTTTCATTAACTCGAAATAAATTTATTCTCCTAAATGTAACCATGTCCACTTTGCTCACAGCTCTCTCCTGGGTAAAGCAAAGCAAAACAAAACAAAAACAAATCAATGAATGAACAAAACCTGCATAAGCGTGATCTCCTGCAGAGCCTCCCACTAACTGTTCAGAGAAAGATTCTGTTAGTGACCATTATGTATTTTTATAATTAATGTTTTTAAAATGCAATAGTTTTAGCAATGGAAAAGTAAGCTCAAATATCAGGATGCACCTGGCAATCAATGCTTGTTGAATGAATGAGTGACTACTATGCACTCACTATTTCATGCTGTTTATCTAAGCGATGTCGTCAACAACATACGGATAACATGCAAAATTACCTGAATTACCTGGGAGCATTACAGCAGCTGCTACATCAGCAGTTATTTTGCCAGTTGTTCAGAGGTTGTGAAAATTAACACAAGCTGGCAGAAACACTGGCGATATATCTGGGAGCCATTTTTTGCCTAGAATGAAGGTGATTTCTTTAGATAAAACATCGTCTGCAGGATGAGAGAGGATGAAAGGCGCATTGAGCAGAGATCAGCATCAAACAAGAAGTAAGAACAAAAAGCATCAGAGGAGAATGCAACACCGTGCACTGCTAAGCAGACTGCGGCTAAGTTCTGATGTCACATGGGCAAATATCATTTGCTTACCTTTGAGGATGAGATGTATAAATACTGAGGTGATTTTAAAAAAAAGTCTTAAGGATATGCTGCCTGTGCTGACAGGTGAGTGTTCTGTATAGATTTAACAGAATCAAATACCTAGTTAGTATCTATTGCAGGTTGGGGACCGTGCTAGGTCCTTTTCACAGAGGAGTGAACCAATCTGACACATCTCTGCCCTGTTTAAATTCACAGCCCTGTGTTTAGTGCAGACTTCACTCGAGAAAAATGAGGAAAATGGAAAGAAAAAACAGAATTGCTTTGAATAGCCTACATAGGCTGTGCTCCTGGCCCGGAAACATGAGGTCAGATATCACAGCCTGCTTGCTAACACCCTCTGCACGTCCCTCCTGCCCCTTGGCACGGGGACACCCATGCCGTCACACCCACGTGTTGTTCATGGGTGAACACTCACACTGCCTCATTCCCATTCCCCGCTGGGTCTTCTTTTTCCCTCCTTCCCTGAGTTTGTTACTCCGAGATCACTCACCCACACCCCCCTGCAGCACTTTTAATCTAATCTTCTTCCTAACTCGGAGGCGAGGGTCATTTATAGATATTTCTCATGAAAACAATATTTCAGAGAAAATAAAAACCAGCACTTGGTGGCCAAAAAAAGTCCATTAGGGCAAATTCAGAGGTCTGTCTCCCTCCACTGTTCGGCTGTGGGAGCAGCAAGGCGTCTCTCCACTCGCAGGCACCCTGAGCCCCAGCTGTGTTGACTCAGGCCTGATTGCCTTTTCAAACAGGGGCAAAACATCGCAGAGTGGGTGAATGGGAGAATCAGGCTGCTGCTGAGATCGTCGCTCTGCTACCCCTAACGCCGCTAGCACTGATGCAAAATTCAATTCCAGAGCACTGACAAATTGTATTTTACTTTTACAAATGCCCTAAGCCTTTAACCTAACTCTTCCCAGTGGAAACGATCTCAGAATCCATCCAGGAGGATAACCGGCCAAGGGATAGAGTAGGATGGCGCAGGATTGGTAAGCAGAAACACGGGGTCCTGGTTCAGACACTGCCCCTTTCTTCTTGTTGTGATTTGCCTGTGTTTTGAGGCCGTCGCATACACTGTCTAAGCCTCTATCTCTTCGTCTGTAAAGGAGAAGGTAATCTGTAAATGAGAAGATGAGATAGAATAATACATTTTAAAAATTGGAAGTGACTTTGAACATCTTTTACCCTAATTCCCTTGTCTTTCTTATAAGCAAAGTAAAGGGAAGGAGTTCTCAAACCCTGCCGCTCATTTGAATCACCTGGGAAGGTTTTTAAAGTACCCATGCCCAAGCCCAGCTTACAGCAGTTTCCCCTTTAAGTGGTCTTGGATGAAGCTCAGTATTGGTACTTTTTAAAAGCTCTCTTTGGGATTCTAACATGCAACCAAATTTAAAAACTGCACATATGTGGTGTCTCTCTTTCTCTGACTCTGTCTCTCTATCTCTCTCTCTCTCTGACACACACACACTCTCCCTCTCTCTTTCTCTCTCTCACACACACACACACACACACACACACGCACATATATACGCCTATAGAGAAGGAATCACTGTCCAATATCTGGGGAAGGACCCAAACAGGATATGAATGTTATCTTATGTGTTATGATACAACCCTGTTCCTATAACCTCAGTGGGGAAATCTACTCCCTCCAGCTGGGTGCAATTTTTCCTCCATTAAGATACCAAAACACTTATCACTTTTTACCTCTTATTAAAGCGATTTATTTGTATCCATTATATAGACTCTGTAAGACCATAAATTTCATAAGAATAGAGACCACGTCTGCATCATCTCTATACATTCTGCATTATCAAGGACTGTGCTGCTGTGTTCTGCACAAGGAAATGTATGCTAAACATTATGATTCCCTCAGTTCACACTACCGACCTTCTTTACCGCAGTCTTCATTTTTATGGATTAATTCACCCAAATTCCTTTTCTTTTCTCATTGCTTTAATTTTTCAGGTCTTTCATCACGTCTCTGACTAACATTGCTCTTTTCTTTTCTTTTCTTTAAAGGAATCTGACCCTTTGAACATAACCTCTACATGACCAGTGACAGTGCCTAAAACAATTAGTGCCTCTTCAGTATGTTGGGATTAGTTTCACTCTTCACTTACTATTCTTGGGATTATGCGTAAAGGGCCGTAAATTAATCAGCTGTTTCCTCCAATGAAGCAAATGGAATTTCCTTGGGTTCACCTCAAATCTGTTGTATTAATATATTCTAGCATTTGCTGGTGCACCGTTCTCTGTTCTATCCTGACATTGTGTTCTTCGCTATGGATATTCATTACCTCCCACTGGCCACTCCAACTCTCCCTCTCTCTCTCCCTCTCTCACACATACATGCATAGACCCCCATCATGCAATACACTGATTTTAAGTATCTCTTCCCCTTTCCTCTGTTACTTACCCAATATCTTCTTCCTTTTTTATTAATATAGCTGTTACCCATATTTCCAGGGAGCAAGTGAAATTCTAGCTCTTTTTTTAAAGGTTCTCTGAGTCAAGTGCAGTGGCTCACACTTGTAACCACAACACCTTGGGAGGCTGAGGTGGGAGGATTGTTTTAGGCCACCAGTTTGAGACCAGCCTGGCCAACATAGCAAGACTACCATCTCTACAAAAAACTTTAGCTGGGTGTGGTGGTGTGCATCTGTGGTCCCAGCTTCTCAGGAGGCTGAGGAAGGAAGAAGATTCCAGGCTGTAGTGAGCTATGATTTCATCACTGCACTCCAGCCTGGGCAGCAGCGTGAAACTATGCATCAGAAAGGAAAAAAAAAAAAAAAAAAAGGCCTCTCTGACCTCCCTAACCACTATCGATACCTGTCACCTCAACACAGCTGCCTCAAAACCACCTGTCTCATCAGGTGAACACTTAAATATTAGTATTAAGAAAATATGTTTTTATTGTTTCTCCAACCAGACTGTTAACTCCGCATTAGAGGAGATCTTTCTTCTGCTTCTTCTCTCTCCCCAGTGTCTCCTCAAGTGCTGGGAAGACAATAAAATGGTTCTCAGAAGCCAGATGCACGGCGCACTGCCTCTGTGCTAGATTTTAGTCTAATCACTTTCTATAATATGATTGACTAATTTAGTTCTCATAACAACCCTAAGATGTTGTCACTATTATTATCCTCATTTTACAGAGAAAATGATACACAGAGAAATCAACTAACTCAAGTTTACACAGCTGGTAAGTGGTGGAGACGGTATTCAAATTTGGGCCATCTAACTCCGGGGCTCATGCTCTAAATCACTGTGCAATGTATTATGAGCATATTGTGTTGCAACAAGGAACTAAAGAAGATGGTAGCATAAATCCCTTAGTACAGGGCCTGGCACCAAAGTCTGCAGTAAATGGTGGGTGTCATTATGACTAAGTAGAGCAGTTCTGGCTCTGCTCTTCACTTTACTGTGTGATCTTGAGTAGATCACCCATTATTCCTACACCCACTGGCTCCATGCAAAACGGATTTGGACAATCAGTAATCCATATGTGATGATTGTCCCCCCTCCCCCCAAAGAGGCCGTTTTAAATGCATGAGAGAACTTTGTTAGTGTGCCGAGGCATTTCTGATGACCATAATGATGAGAGTGCCTCTGGTCTCGAGCGGGAGAAAGGCAAGAAGGCTAAATACTAAGCCCTTTTCAGGCCTGCACAATAGTGACTACTCTTGCCCAAAATGCAAAAGCACTCTCATTATGAAATACTGGACCAAACATTTCTGAGGTCCTTTCAAGATTTAAAATACCACAGTATTAATATTAGGCTTTTTGCTGAGATGCGATTGCCTGCCAAAGGTTTTAACCTTTATCACTTGCTAAAAATTTAGCTCAGCACTACTCATCAATTACCCAGTACTTAAAACACAGGGTTATGTGTGCATAATTAATATGGATTAGATATTATTTTCCATGCAGTTTGGAAGACAAGTCAATTTGGAGAGTAATACAACTACTCAATAATGCAAATGATGCCTATTTAAATTAGTGTATTACTGTGCTTTCTTAAAGTGTGGAGAGCAGCTTGGCATAGTTGGAAAAGCATAGCCTGGAAAGAGAGAAACACATTTTTCCATACTTGAGTCTGCCAATTATTAGCTATGTTAACTTGAACATATTCTTTATCTTCATAGGCTCTTGTTTTCTCCGTTGGGGAACAAGGGCATCCCAATCTGCTTTAAAGGATGTTGTAAGAATTAGAGTGACTCTATTTAGAAAGGTTGGCATGTCCTGGTGGCTCAATACACGGTATTTATAATAATTTTTATTATTCTTTTCATCATGCAGAAGATATTTATTAGTTCCTCCCACTGTGCTAAAAGAGGAAATGCAATTTTGGATCTGGGCCTTGGAAGATAATTAAGTTTTGGTCTGGTGGATAAGTGGGCAACTTTATGGCCACAGAAAGCAATGGGCTTAATGTATGTTTTCATTCTTTCCACAAATACGTAGCAAGCTGCTGTTACATACCGAGCACTGTGATAGCTTCTAAATGTAAAATGAAGCTGGTCTCTATGCTTGTAGATTGGCACTCTGGAGGATTTTGCTTTGTGCCTCTGCATCTCTGCAAGAAGTGGTGGCCACATGCTGCATTTCCCAAACTTGTTTTTACAACTTTCAGGAATACAATTAAAAAGAGCAACACTTTAGATCTATAGAAACGTTTCTGTTCATTAGCTTTATTGCTTATACGAAGAAATCAGAAATCCTCCAAGTTAATTTAATCTAGGAATTGCACCTTCCATAATGTAGTGCATACACACATACACATACATATTCAGTTACTCCCGTGACTTAATAGCATGAATATTAATGGGCACATTACTTACTCATGCTGGCCTTAATTTGTCTCATTATTAAATTTGATTTGTAAAGGTCCTTGGTTTATTATCTTTAAAAAATGATTTAGCAATAAGAAAAATGTTTAGAGAATGTAGAACTTTGCTGGGTCTCATAAACAAATTTGATCTGGGGAGCCCTTTTAAAAAATATTTTCCTTATTTTATGTGACTTGGTAACAAATTTTTACATACCTATTACTCTTATCTCATGGCTTTCTCTGTCTTATATCTAGTGAACACTGTTTTGAACCCATAGCTTGCAAGATTATGTTTCTCTTCCCAGAAAAGTGAACAATAATTTTAATTAATTTTTAAATCTGTGGCTAGAACAAGTTAATTTAATTTATAATTTAAGGATATCAGGAGACATTGCAGCAATATTAAATGTTTGAATTATCCCAATTAGATTTGTTATTTGTCTCTGCCCCCAAATGCCAGTGATCTTTGATTGACAGCTACCAAAACTCAGTAACATAAATTTATATTCTGCAAATAACTTTTGGGTATCTATTATATACTCAATGCATATAAAGTGCTATAATAGGTACTAAAGAATAAGAGATAATTAAATCATAGCTCATGCCTCAAGGAGCTTTTAGTCTAATAGGAAAACAGTCTTCTTAATAAGCATAATGACTTTTTATAGTAAGTACATATTAGAAGCATGTCACAGAGAAGAGAATGATTATCTAGTTTGGCAAATATCTAGAAAAACATTTTTTTTTATTTCTGCATGTTACAGGGGTACAAATGTTTATGTTATATATATTGCCTTTGCCCCACCGGAGCCAGAGCTTCAAGCGTGCCCATCCCCCAGACGGTGCACACTGCACCCATTAGGTATGTATATACCCATCCCCGATGGGGAAAACTTTTTAGGAGTCAGATAGATGACTTACTACAACTAAGTGGATATTAGTTAAACCAAATCCCCGCTATTTGGGGATTAGAAAGAAACAAGAGGACAGCATCAACAATAACAACTACAATAGGTCAGGGTTATTGAACTTCCCTTCCTCACCTCATTTCCCTTCCTGGAGTGACTAGAAGATAGCTCAGGACTTAGTGCTTAACAGAACCTATGAGAGAAATGGTACTTTGAAAAAAGATGAGAGTCACCTAAAATAAGGAATGTTTGCAAACACATTTCAAATTCCACCTCTGAAGAGCCAGCACTGGAAAATATATCCTCACTCTAATTTTTACCTCCATATGGTAACTATCAAAGGCAGTTTCCCTACAATGCCCACTCACAATGCTTCCTCAGTTAACCCAATTCATGAAAACATATTACTAAAAAATATAATGATATTATTTGTGTTGATAGTAGCATCCCATTACATTTTGTAATGTCCCATCTTCTAAAGTTTAACTTGCACAAAACCGTCCCCATTGGTTTATATTGTCTATTTTTTATAATTGGCAGTACTAAGGCTCAGAGATATTGAATAAATAACTTTAGGTCATGCAGTTAATAAGCAATAGAACCAAGGTGTGGTCTATAGTCTTTTGACTTAAGTTTACTATGTAATTTTAAGTCAACTTTGTGAAGCTGATATGTGTAAATATTAAGATGCCAAAAATGTATTTCTAACATTAAAATTGTGACTTAGGGCTATTATGATCTGTGAGCTAAAAGTTACCTTTGTTCTCAAACTGTTGTTATGCAGAAGATGACATCAAAACTATTCTCAGACAAAACCTGCCTATCAAGCTAATAAACCCATTAGGATTTTTATGGTGTTATAATTGAAAATAATAATCTTCAAAGTTATATAACTCACTTAGCTGACTAAATCAGGAGTTCTTATGGTTAACATGCAACACATTCTTAGGGTCTTACTCAGGATTTTATGAAATTGCAACCCAGTTAGCTATAAATCCATTGCTTTCTCACCCATGCAAGAATGCATATTGAAATTAATATGAGGGCCCAAACAATGTATAAACTCCAATCTAAGTGATAACACAAAATTATTATAAACTTTGTACCTTAATTATCATTGTGAAGACACTAATTGTGATACTCCTCTCAACAGATCAATACTCACCATGGTGCCATGGTTGCCATTTAAAAGATAGATTTATTCATTTATTACATATTTGTGTGTGTTGCCCTGTTATGAAGTCATGTTTAAAAAATATTCTTCAAATATTAACATAGTAACTTAATCCTTTGCTTTCAGTCATTATCTTTTGAAATTCATTTTGAAAATCCTGATGATAATTGTAATAATAAAATGACTACATAACTAACATTGTTACAGTGCTTTATATTAATAATTTACCAAGTACTTTCATGCCCATTACACTTGATTCCCAATAATCTTGTGATATGTTCAGCAATTCCCACTTCACAGATAAAGAAGCTCAGATTTATAAAAAAAGAGTTGGGGGATACGAAAAATTGTGTTTACTGACAAGTTAATCAGTTTAAGTTTGGTATGCCTATACGGAAAGAGGAAAGTTAGAAACACTCAAACCCACAGAGATTTACCTCAGCCACCAAAATGGGAAGACTAGCATTAACCCTGGTAGTCTTAATTCTGATTGGTTTGTTCCGCATCAATACAGTTAATTAATACACAACTCAAATTAGCTTTTGCAGGCAGGGAAATGTCAGCGGGTTTCTTCTTGTCCTCCCACTAAGTGGAGGACGTTAAATCATTATTATACATAATAGTTTCTAATTCACAGGTGGAAATATTAGCTCCCAAATGCATAAAAAATCATTTTCAGTCTGAAGGTCAACAGTTACATATTGAATTGTTTTGGTTTCCTGCTGGCCATTTTACAACAGGGTTTTAATGGTTACTATAGCATCTTTCTTCCAAAGTGAATTATGAACCTGAACCTCATCTCTTCATCATTAACCTAAAGATGAGGTAGCTAGGAGACCAGGTTTCCAGTTGCATTTTCCTAACAGAGAAAAGGAAGCCCAGAGAGGTTAAATGACTCTCAAAAGATCACATACAAAATTTCACTGGTTGGTGGACTTCCCAGATTGGCACAAGCCTTGGAAGGAGCTGATCAACCTATTTCTTCATGCTTATCTAAAGTGTCTCCTCTCTTCCTCTATAATTTTACACCCCATGACATTCAAGGGGACAGTGGAAAATGCATGGCTTTACCAGCAGTGAGCACTCTCTAAGTAAGACTGCAATTACTGGCTGAGAAGACTTGGACTCACTATTGCAGTGTTTTATCTGCTGGGTAGGCAATTCATTAAAACAGATATCTAGTGTTTTAATCACTCTGCCAAACTACCATCTGTTTCCAGCCCAGCCTCCTCCCACCCCTAAACATCCCCCTATACCTCCTGCTACTGTCCTAGTCAGGCTTTGGTATAGGAAAAGACAGCTTGTGAGTGGAATGACGGGGGCCTGTGCAATAACTCATCTTTTGGGCATGACAGAACAAGCTGTGGGATGCTGTGAATACTCATAGCAGGTCTTGCTGGGCAAAATCCTGGATCTGAAAAGAGGATGCCTTCCGCTTGGTGGAAACAAATGCTTCTTCCCTCTCTTCACCCCCTACTCAAAATAGTTACCAATCCTTCAGAAGTCTAAGAAATATTTCAGAGTCCAAGAACAAGCTTCCTGAAGGAAGGAATCAAGGAATCTGGAGTCTAATACTTAGGAGATAAATTAAGATCAAAAGTGCCATTGTATAAAAAAGGTGTCAATTTATTATTAATGACTGTCATTTAATAGGTCCTTACTATAAATTAGGACCATGCTAACTACTTTATATACAGTACCTCATTTTATTTCCCAAAATAACCTTGCTTTGTAATTAGTTCCATCCCCATTTTACAGATGAATCAACTAAATAAAATTCAGACTGCTTAGGCAGGTCATTAATTCACAGTCACAGCTTCTAGGTGGCAGAGACAGGTTACTAACTTCTGTTTCTTAGACAAGTCCTGTACCCTTAATGACTATATTACCTGCTAAGCTTCACGATGCCACAGAGATGTTAGCAATGAGCTGCCTTAAATGACATTTTTATGCTGTAGTCCACAATATTTATTGCCTTCTTTTTATTCTCATGGCAACCAGTTAAGTTTCATTTTATTTTGTCTTTCCTAAATTCTCCTTTTTATAAAATAATAAAAGCAAACCACAAAACTAACAAACTAAGGCTCAGAAAGTTACTTTATCCAATACTACTTGGCAGAATCTCAGTAACAACAATCTTTGGTGCCCTAGCCTAAAAGTTTTTCTAAGTAAGCTTTAGTCATGAATGCCTGTCCCAGACCTTAATAAGTTGGAATAATCTTTTCTAAATGATAATCAAGCCCCAGCTCCCCCACCTCACTGCAAGTGCAGGATGCACCATTCATGGCCAGCAACATACAGGAGCTATCTTATGACTAACTCATAATTCTGGATTCAGCTAGGTCAAATTGGTAGGTCAAGCAGTTCCAGGGCCATCATTGTAAGTGCCCAATGCAAAATAAGAATGGGGGCCACCTTGTTCCAAAATTGTTAAGAATTTCAAGCTAGCAACAATGGAGCATTAACCAAGCATGGGCCCCTCCGAGTGTGGGGCCCTAGGCAACCACACAGGTGGCATGGCCACAAAGCCAGCCCTGACTGTGCTTATCAGGGTGTAAGTCTCCAGAAAAGACCCTATTTTCCTCCACCTTATTCTAACAGAATCCAGGAAAGAATTGCTGGATTGGGAGACTATAGCCCTGGGTCCTGCTAAGCATATTCTGTGAACCAGCTCTGTGACTTTCAATGTGTCATTTACTCTCTGGTGCTGAGAGCTCTCAAAAACTCCAATTGGACTGGATGATCTCTAAAGTCTGTCCAAACTGCCCCAGCGTACAACCCTTAGCCTTTCCAGCCACCTCCCTCACTTCACTTAACTTCATTTACCTTTCTCAAGTTTCCTTTCTGCCAGTGCAAATCTAGGATTAATCAGCCTCCGTAACACCTGCGCCACAATCAGCCAGTCTTCACTCCCTCCGGTCTCAGTGCCTTGCTGCGGAAACACGACTCGCACTTCAATGATGGGGTCACTGTTGCTCACGTTCAATATTCTCTGACTCAGATGCCCGCCCTAGGCCATTATAGAATGTTATTTTAAGGCAGCTGAAGAGAAAAGAAAATGTTTCCTGTTTTGTCTCCCAACAGGGAATTAGCAGGAAATTTTCTGCAAAGGGACACATTTGTTAAAAACATGTATTTCTTGGTTTCTTTTTTATTGTTGTTGTTTTTGTTAACAACAGTTTTTGTGTCATGAAGATAAGAAAAGACATACCAAAATTGCTTATTTAGGTATACTGCAGAATACCATAAACTCCATGCAATGAAAAATTATAGTGGTAACAACATAACCTATATTTTCTCCCTCTCTAATTTCCTCCCCTTGTCCTCTCTAGTAAACAATAAATAAGTCTTCTCTGCTTTGATTTCACTCTTTTATCCTGAGTCTTGGCTAAATTGTATCTGTTTCTTCCTTTAAAACTCCGAGTCATCTTCAGGTCCCCACATCTTCCCACCACCTCCAGGCAAGAGTAGTATTATTTGAGGCAAGCCTGCAAGGAGATTAGCTACTTCTCCCCACAGAGCCAGGTCCCTAAAATAGGGGTCACCACAGAGGATAAGGAAATTGATTGGCAACAGAGAGAAATAAAAGAATACACAGAGATTAAGGTATAGTTTATAGTTTTATAATATATAAAAAGATCATATATAACACAGCTGGAAGTTCCTAGGGGACTTACTGTATCTCCATCACCACCAGCAATATGGTTAGATTCATACAGGTTTTTATAATCACAGACATCAATTACTAGTTGTCAGGGTAACATATTTGCATATCAGGGAATGCAGTTGCTAAGGGATACAGGTAGTGGGTTAGGGTCAAAAGTCCTCTCACGGGGCTTCTAATCTACCTAGGTGAATAAACAGGTACAAAGTCTTTCAGGGGCTAATTTATAAAGAGGTAGTTGTCAATTAACAAAGGCAAAGCAAAAGTATAGTGACTCAATATTTCTTTGATTAGTTATGGTGGACTTAAAGGTAGACAGACAGGAGAGAGCAGGAAGCCCATCTCTAATAAATAGGTTGTTTATAACCACTGGGGCACTTCTCTGGGCAAAGTGCACTCATTGTCTCCAGCTCCCATCCTGTGGGCCATATTTGCCTTGTCTTGTCTTTCAAGATTCAGGGGAGCTCATAGATTTTGAGATACTGGGAAGCCCTTCCTGAAAAACATCCCCACTGAGATTTGAGAGCTCTCCTATGATAGCAGCCTCTAATAAGTGAACCATTGAGTCCACACATTCCTTCAGGGCAAAACCCTGAAAACTCCTGCTTCTCTCTTTAACATAGTAATATTGGATTATACAATAGAATTATGATCTTATGAGCCACATCTCATTAATTCCTCAATCGTATTTTCTCAACATACCACTGTCACCTCCACCACCAATGTCACCTCCCACCCAAGAGCTTCAATACCATTTCTCCTCTGTCATAGGAAGCATACCTCTTTACCTCTACAGTAAAAAGGGCCTTGCTTTTAGCTTGAACCAGATTTGGGGGTTTTCCAAATCTTACTACCTTCCTTCAAAGAAGAGATCTTCCTACTTACTCACTAAACTTTCCTAATTTCCACCTATCCAAACTGGTACGATCCTTACTTTAACACAACCCTCTCACAATACTTACCACTTTGATTTTTCTTTTTAGTTTTTCTTTTTTATTGTGACAAAATAAAGATAACATGTACCCTGTTAGCCATTTTAAGGTATCCAGTTCAGTGGTATTAAAAAAATCATAGTATTGTGCCCATCACCACCATCCAGCTCCATAATTCTTTTCATCTTGCAAAACTGAAAGTCTGTTCTTATAAAGCAGTCACTCTCCTCACTCCTGACTTCCCCCCAGGCCCTGGCAATCACCACTCTCTTTCTTTCTCTATGATTTTGAGTACTCTAAATACCTTATATAAGTGGAATCACAGAGGATTTGTCTTTTTTTTTTTTTGGTGACCAGCTTATTTCACTTAGCATAATGTTCTCAAGGATCATCTCTGTTGAGGCATGTTGCAGAATTTCCTTCCTTTTTAAAGTTGAAAAATTGTTTCATTATTTGTATAGACTACATTATACATTCATTCATTGATGGACACTTGGGTTGCTTCTACATTTTAGCTACTGTGTATAATGCTTCTATGAACATGGGTATGCAAATATCTTTATGAGATCCTGCTTCCAATATTTTAGGTATATACCCAGAAGTGGAAATGCTGGATCATATGGCAGTTATATTTTAAATGTTTTGAAGAAACTATTTTTTCACAGCAGCTGTACCATTTTACATTCTCACCAACAGTATGTCAGGGTTCCAATTTCTCCACATCCTCTCCAATACATTATTTTCATTCTTTGTTTTTGTTTTTTTTTCTTTTCTTTTTTTATAGTAGCCATCCAATTGGGTATGAGGTAATATCTCTTAGTAATAGTTTTTTGTTGTTGTTGATATTTTGTGAGACAGAGTCTCACTCTGTTGCCCAGGCTAGAATGCTATGGTGTCAGCCTAGCTCACAGCAACCTCAAACTCCTGTGCTCAAGCAATCCTTCTGCCTCAGACTCCCGAGTAGCTGGGACTACAGGCATGCACCACCATGACAGGCTAATTTTTTCTATGTATTTTTAGTTGGCCAATTAATTTCTTTCTACTTTTAGTAGAGATGCGGTCTCACTCTTGCTCAGGCTGGTTTTGAACTGACCTTGAGCTATCCACCCACTTCAGCCTCCCAGAGTGCTAGGATTATAGGCGTGAGCCACCACACCTGGCCTTTTAGTAGTAGTTTTGATTTTGATGTTGAGAATCTTTTCACGTGCTCATTGGCTATTTGTATATCTTCTTCAGAGAAATGTATATTCAAGTATTTTCCCTATTTTTAATGAGGTTATTTGTTTTCATTGTTGAATTTTAGGAGTTCTCTATATATTATGAATATACATCTCTTTTTAGATATATAATTTACAAATATATTCTTCCATTTTGTAGGTTGCCTTTCTACTTTGTTAGTAGTGTCTTTTGATGTACCTTCTATTTTTTTGTTTTCTTAATTTTCATGAAGCCTAATTTCTTTATTTTTTTCTTTTGTTGCCTGTTTCTTTCATGTCATATCCAAGAATCATTGCCAAAGCTAATGTTGTGAAGATTTGGCGCTATTTTTAAAAAATTATTATTTTAGGTCATAAATTTAGGTCTTTGATTCATTTTGAGTTAGTGTATATGTATATATACACTAAATGTATATATTAGGATCCAATTAGGATTAGGATCTAATTTTATTTTATTTTATTTTTTACAAGTGGATATCTAGTTTTTCCAGCACCATTTGTTTAAAAGACTGCTCTTTCCCCATTGAATGGTCTTGGCAGCTTTGTCAAAAATCATTTAGCCATATTTGTGAAATTCATTTCTGGGAGCTGTATTCTATTCCATTGGTCTGTATATCTGTCTAAGTCAGTATTTTACTGTTTTGATTACTATTGCCTTGGATTAAGTTTTAAAAGCAAGAAGTATGAGTACTCCAGTTTTATTCTTTTCTTTCTTTTTTTTTTCTTTTTTATTGATACATAACATTTGTACATATTTATAGAGTACATGTAATATTTTGTTATATACTTAATATGTGATGATCAAATCAAGATATTGAGGTTAACCGTCAACTCAAATATTTATCATTTCTTTGGTTAGAAACATTTCAAATCTTCTTTTCTAGTTATTTTGAAATGTGCACTAGATTATTGTTAACTATACTCGCCTTACTATGCTATCAAATATTAGAACTTATTTCTTCTAACTGTGTGTTTTCACCCATTAACCTACCTCTCTTCTCCCCCACTGACCCTGTGCTCACCCCTCCACATACACACATACATAACCTTCCCAACCTCTGGTAACTGTCATTCTACTCTCTATTTTTATGAGATCAACTTTTTTAGCCCCCACATATGAATGAGAACATGCAGCATTTGTTTTTCCGTGCATTGTTTATTTCACTTAACATTATGACCTCCAGTTCCATTCATGTTGCTGCAATGACAGGGTTTCATTCTTTTTAGGGCCAGATTTGTTTTCCACTGTGTACATATATCATATCTTTTTAATTGATTCATTCATTGCTGGGACATGTAGGTTGATTTCATATCTTTTCTATTATGAATAATTCAATAAACATGGGGTGCAGTTATCCTTTTGACATACTAATTTCCTTTCCTTTGGATAATACCCAGTAGTGGGATTACTAGATAGTATGGTAGTCTTAGTTTTAGTTTTTTCATAAACATCTATATAATTTCCCACAATGGTTGTACTAATTTGCATTGTTAACAACAGGTGAGAAAGATGTTATCAAAAAGATACAACATAACAAATGCTAGAGTGGATGTGGAGAAAACGGAACTCTTAAACAGCTTTGTTCTTTTACAAGGTTGCTTTGGCTACTTGAGTTGCTTGAATTTCTGTTTTATAAGAGTTTTTCTATTTCTGTAAAAAATGTCATTGGGATTTTGATAGTGATGATTGCACTGAATTTGTAGATCACTGTCATTGTAATTACTTAGTATTAACATTTTAACAATATAAGTCCTCTGATCCATGAACACAGTTTTCTTTAATTTTTTCAGCAATATTTTGTAGTTTTCTTATACAAGTCCTTGATTAAAGGACTTTCACCTCCTTGATTAAATTAATTCTTAAATATTTTATTCTATTTAATGGTACCGTAAAGGAAATTGTTTTGTAATTTTATTTTCAAATGGTTCATTGTTAGTATGTAGTTGTGAAACTGACTTTTGTATTTTGATTTTGTATCCTGCTACTTTTCTTATTTCTAACAGGTTTTTTTTGAAAACTAGGTTTTCTATATATAAGATCACATTGTCTGTGAATAGAGATAATTTTAGTTCTTCCTTTCCAATGTGAATGCCTTTTATTTATTTATTTTGTCTTATTGTTCTGGCTAGAACTTCTAAGACTATGTTGCATAGAAGTGGCAAAATCAGACATCCTTGCTTTGTTCTTTATCTTAGAGGAAAAGCTTTTAGTCTTTCACCATTGAGTATGATGTTCCCTGTGGATTTTTCATATATGATTCTTATTATGTTGAAGTAGTTGCCTTCTATTCCTAGTTTGTTGAGTATTTTTTTTATCATGAAAGATTATTGAATTTTGTCAAATGGTTTTTCTGAATCAATGATAATTAACATGTGGGGATTTCCCCACCTTCATTGTGTTAATGTGGTGTGTTACATCTTTATATGTTGAAACATCCTTAGTTACCATTTTAGAAATAAATCTCTCTTGGTCATGGTATATCATCCTTTCAATATGCTGGCAAGTTAGGTTTTCAGGTAGTTTGTTGATAACTTTTGCAGCAATGTTTATAGCAGATATTAGACTATAGTTTTCTTTTCTAGAATTATCTTTGTATGGCTTCAGTGCCAGTGTAATGCTGGCCTCATAGAATAAGTTAGAAAGTTTTCCCTCTTCTTCAATTTTTTGGAAAAGTTTGAGAAAGATAGTTATTAGCTCTGTTTTAAATATTTGGTAGATTTAAACAGTGAAGCCATTAAATCCAGGGTTTTTCTTTGTAAGGTTTTTTTTTTTTTTTAATTATTATTATTACTGATTCAACCTCATTACTAGTTACAGGCCTATTCATATTTTCTATTATATTTCTTCATGATGTACTCTTGGTACATTTTGTGTTTCTAGGAATTTGTCCATTTTATCTAGGTTGCCTAATTGATTGATTTACAAGTATTTATAATACTTTATAATCCTTTTTACTTTTTAAAAATTGGTGATAATATCCCCACTTTCATTTTTGATTTTAGTAATTTGAATTGTCTATCTTTTTTCCTTGAGCTTCTTGAGTGTTTTTACTCAAGTCTTTCATTAAATTTTGAGGAGTTTCAGCCATTATTTCTTCAAATATTCTCTCTGTCATGTTCTTCTCCTGGAACGTTGACAAATGTATGTTAGTCTGCTTGATGGTGTCCCATAGAGGTTGCTTAGTTTCTACTCACTTCTCTTCAATATATTTTTTTATTTTGTTCTTCAGATTCAATAATTTTCATTGTTCTATCTTCAAATTCACTGATTTTTTTTTCTTCTGCCTGCTCAAACCCACCTTTGAATCCCTCCAGTGAATGTTTATCTTTATTATTGTACAGTTTAGCTCTAGAATTTTTTAAGGTTTTCTATTTCTTTCTTTGTATTTCCACTTTGTTCTTACATCATTTTCTTGACTTTCTCCTTATCTTCCTTTAGCTATTTGAGCTTCATTAACATTATTGTTTTAAAGTGTTTTTTTCCCCTAGTAAATGTGTTGTGTTAGGCCCTTTTCAGAAACAGTTTCTGTTGATTTATTTTTTTTCCCCTTTCAATGGGCTACAATTTCCTGTTTCTTTATATGCCTTGTGATTTTTTGTTACAAGCAGACATTTGAATCTAATAGTGTGGTAACTCTGAAAATCAGATTATATCCTTTCCCCAGCATTTGCTGAGTTTTTTGTTGCTGTTATTTTTATTTGTTTATTTTTACTATTGTACGCCATCTCTGTGTCAAAGATCAGTCTGAGGTATAAATTTAGAGTCTTCTCTGGTCTTTTTTGAATCTGCACCTTTCCCTGGGCATGCCTGATCACTTTCCAATTGCCCCTATATAACCAATCATTTTTGAATGTCCTAGTCTTTAATGACTGGCTCCTAAAAGAGAAAAAAGAAAAAAAAAATTGAAAGGGGCCGGGAATAGAGAGAAGGGGAGTGCCCTTTAAATTCCCTGGAAGTCACATTAGCTGGATGTGGAGGGGCTTATAACCACTGGAGGAGGTAAAACAACAGTGGCCACCTACCTCTTTGTGTGTATCTTGTGACCAAAAGCAGCAATCAGAGAGAGCATGGGTCCTTGACATTTGTATGACAGGCTCCTATATGCCCACCTGACTGCCACAAGCTGTGTGCAGGTCACTCCAGTAACACGTGTATAGCTGTCGAGTAACATGTGTACAGCGGTCTGCAATGGATCTTGGGGTAGGAAATGGATAACTGCTACTATGCTAATTGCTGAAATGAACTGAAATTAACCACAATTTAACATCTGCACCCTTCTCCTGGAAGTTTCAAGCCATTAATAGACTCTGGAGTTCCCAAATAGTTACATTAGACAGATTTAATGGGCAGTTTTTGTGTAGGTTGGGAGACAGATTCCTGGTGCTTCATGCTCCACCATCTTCCCAGAATCCTCTTCCAATGTCTATCACATTTTAATGTTGATTAAAGATATGCATGCACATGCCTCATTTCCCCTACTGGCTTATAACCAACGTGAGGACAAAGGAAGAATTAAGCCTTCAGTGTCTAAAAAGCATGCCTTAATTTCAGTAGTGTCACAGTCAGTGTCTGAGTGAATGTATATGAACTAGTGTCAGAGTAACAAGTTAAACAGGAACAACTGGATTTGAGAGTCTGATCTCACCTGACCTGTTTTCCTCAATGTTTACTGTTCACATTTCTCAACTTTTGAGTCTATCAAAAGCCAAGTAAAGAGTCTCTTTCCCTGAGATCATTCAACTGTCCTGTTAATTTGTGTTAAGTGGTACTTTATCCGTGCCAAGCTTTTAAGTCCATTAAAACTCTTACAGCTTGTCTCAAAGCTGGGAACACTGTAAAAGACAACATCAATCCTGTGGCTCTGCCTTGCACTTAGAACAAACTGATGCTTTCAGTCTAGGTCTCCAGATCAGCCTCCGGGACCTCTAGAATTGCCCCATAGCATCACAGCAGACCATCGAGTGTCACTTCTTCTGAGATATGAAACAAGCTGTCCTGAACTCCAGAATCTCTTATAGCAGTATCAGCTGGAGGAGAAACTAACATGCTATTATCCTCAAATACTTTCATTACTCAAGCCTTTATAATATGCTTTTTATTAATAAAAACTCTATTTTAAAACAATAGATTTGACAGGCCAGATACAGCTCACTAACTTGAGAAATATGTTTTAAAAATACAGATTTCCACATACCATCTATGGAGAATTTCTGTAGTGAGGCTTAAAATGGTATGTTTTTAAAAGCTCCCTATGTGATTTTGATTTGCAGCTAAGGTTTAGAATTTCTGGCAGCCTATTGCAAAGTGTAGAGCAATTGAACATCAAATATAATTTAATTCGTATCCTCATTTTAGGAATGAGAAAACAGAGGGTCATGAAGGTGAGAGGACTCGCCTAGAGTGAGTCCTAACTTTGGTCTAGAATTATAAAGTAAACTTGGGTCTTCTGACTCCTAGTCCATGGCCTGTCCACTATTCACTTTGGAGGCCTAGCCACTGTAGTCATTAGCATGTTAGTATTAAGTGGTTTATCAGGTTGAACTTACCATTTTTGAGGATTAGAAAACCAGCACAATAAATTTTAATCAGAAAGGAAATCATATGAGAAAGGTAATTAATATCTTGAGAAATCCCTTTTAAAAACCCTGGTATGTGGGGGACAAAGGAAAGTAAAGTTCCACTCAGATATCCCTATAGATGTTTCTTTCTTATTTCCATCCCACATTTTTTTTTAACCTTCTTTCTTCTCTGTCAATGACTTGGACCCATTACTAGTACAAAATACATTAGATCATACAGTCTTAGCTGAACAAAAAGGAGGAAGTGAGAAGTGTGCATCCTTGTTCTAACCTTGTTGGTTCTGAACCACTACCTGCATGTGGAGAGCACCTTTTTCTCCCTCTTCTCAGGTTTGGTACCTTCATCCATCTAGTGATCAGCTCCCTCTCCAAAGAGAGAAAGAGGTGTTGATTTGATTGATCAGAGTGCAGGGATTTTACTGAGCCATATTTTATTAATAGATGAGGTTACACTGACACAAAGTTAACACCTTTGAATAGCACATCATCTTTTGTTTTTTCTTAATAAGACTTGCCTCAGTAAGGACATTCTAACCAGATTCTCTCTCTTTCTCTCTTTTCTATAGGCTCTGAATTTATATTTGAGTATGAATATTTGACCAGAGCTACTGGCATACTTGAGAATGTTGACTTAAATATTTGTATTTATTCCATTCATGATCACAATAAAAGTCCTAACCCACACAATGAGTCAAGAAATGAAATCAGAGGCATAAGGATTGAGAAAAGGAGGAAAGAATCCTCTATTTGCAAATGCTATGATTATGTAGAAAAAGTTTTAAATTTATAAATAAACTGATTTAGTTATTAAGCCCATTCAGCAAGGTAGATAAATGTAAGAATAATTTTTAGAGATGCTTATGTTTCCAAAATACTACATAAAACATATTTAAATAAAAGGCATTCTTTATATCTGACTATAGAGTATTAATATATATACTTTGGAAAAATTCTAACAGAAGTTGTTGAAAACTTTATTGGAATAAGAAAATCCAAGAAAGATTTGAGGAAACATTTATCCTTCTAGATATCAGGACATATTATAAAGTGGAATTATTTAAAACAATATAAGAAAAAGCAAATTGATCAGTAGAACAAAATGGACAGTTCTATAACAGATAAAGATACATGAAACTTCAGTGTATGCGTGGCATGTCAGATCAGTGAAGAAAAGAGGGACTGTTTCCAAAATAAAATTTATTGAAATGGTTATTTATGTATAAGATAACAAAATTGGAACTGTCACTTCATATGTTAATATCAAATTTAGACAGATTAAGGAATTAAGTTTCAAAACAAATTTAAAACTTTTAGAAAAAAATCATAGATGATTATCTCTTCATATATGGAGTAGGCAATATTTTTTTATACACAAGTTACGAAAAACACTAGCTATATATAATAAAAGACTGGTATTTTGGGCTCTAGTAAAACTAAAAAAAAAGTTTCTTTTATCCATAGATACCTTTAAGTAAATGAAAATACTAGAGAGACTGGGAGAAAATATTTACAATATACATAGCTAATAAGAATTAGTCTCAAGAATACATAAATAACTTTTACAAATTATTAAAAAGAGGACAAACCTAACAGAGGGCCAAGAGACACAAGTCGGCAATTCAAAGAAGAAATAAATATGACCAACATGGCCAATAAACACATCAAGAGATATTTAAGATCATTGCTAGGTTGAGTTAGGTCAGAGCTCTTTTCTGAGACAGTAATTGATGACATTCCAGTGGTAGGTGCTTGTTTTCTGGGTCCTGGAGTGACCATGATGAACAGAGCCCCTCTTCTGCCACTAGCCAAAGATGGACCTGAAGAGCTAGCAAGACCTTAGTATAATCAGCCTCTGTTTATTTAAGCCAAAGATATTTGATTTTAATATTGAACAATTAATTCTGTATAGGTCAAATGGTAAAAAGAAATTATACACAGGTAGCAGAATCAAGAGATGGAAAATAATAAAATTAGTGAATTCTAAGTATCAACACAATATGACACAATGGTGGGCAGAATAGATACTAAGAGAATACATTTGTGGTCATAGAAGATTTCTCTAAATAATCAATTTGATCAGAGATCTTAAGGAAGTAAAGAACAAGATCATTTAGCTAGCAATATAGAAGCAGAGTATTTAGGGTAAGGAAAGATAAGTTCAAAGGCCCAAAGGTCAGAGAAAGCGTAACCTATTTGAGGAATGTCAAGGGTGCTAGTGTGGCTAAGGTACCCTGAATGGAAAGAAGGGGGACTTGAGATGATATCAGAAAGTTAGACGTCATAGATCACCTGTATGAGTCAAGCTAAGGAATTTGTATTTCATTCCTAATGAATTATGGAAACACTAAAGAGCCATTGTGATCTGAGTTATTTTCTAAAAGTGTCACCAAGGCTGTTATGTTGAAATTAGAGATTGGGATGAAGGTGGAATCATAGAGATCAGTTAGGAGCCTGTTGAGTAGTGGTGGTCAAATTGGGAAGAAGAGTTGGATTCTTGGTAATTTGAGAGTGGAACTGGAGAATCTGGCGATGAATTAGATATGGGGAAGTTACGAGAAGAAGGAAAGATGAGTCAAATGTGACTTTTAAGATTTGAGGCTGTGGCCGGGCACGGTGGCTCAGGCTTGTAATCCTAGCACTCTGGGAGGCTGAGGCGGGCGGATTGCTCGAGGTCAGGAGTTCGAAACCAGTCTGAGCAAGAGCGAGACCCTGTCTCTACTATAAATGGAAAGAAATTAATTGGCCAACTAATATATATGTATATAAAAAAAAATTGGCCGGACATGGTGGCGCATACCTGTAGTCCCAGCTACTCGGGAGGCTGAGGCAGAAGGATTACTTGAGCCCAGGAGTTTGAGGTTGCTGTGAGCTAGGCTGACGCCATGGCACTCACTCTAGCCTGGGCAACAAGTGAGACTCTGTCTCAAAAAAAAAAAAAAAAAGAAAAAAAAAAAAGATTTGAGGCTTAATCAATTGAAAGAATGAATAGTTTATTGATATTTGGGTGAGAAAATCAAGAGTTTGGTTTTGTACATGATAATTTTGACATATCTGTTCAACATCCAAATGTAGACAGAAGAGGCTCTTGGGTATGAGAGAGAGAAAGTTTATGAAAAATATTGGAATTAGACATAAACATTTAAAAATTGGCATTGTATAGGCGGCATTTAAAACTATGAGATTATAAAATACAATCACCTGCATAGCTAGGTAAAAAGAGCAGAGAAAAGGTCTAAGGGCTGAGCTCTCAAGAACTCTTATATTTACCAATCAGAATGAAAAGTAGGATCTAGCAAAGAAGACTAAGAAAGAAATGACCAGTGAGACTGGTGAAAAACCAAGAGAAAGCAGTGCTTCAAAATCCACAGGGAAAAGGTATATTGAGAAGAGAGAATGATCAACCATGTCCAGATAACAAAGCAAGGCAAAGACTAAGAAACACACATTGCATTTATCAAGGTGGAGGTTATTGGTAACTTGATAAGAATAATCACAGTGAGTTTGGGTGAATGAAATTTGAATAGAGTGGTTTGAGAAAAATTGTGAAGCTAGTAAAAAGGGAAAGCAAATATACATGACTCTTTTTATTTTTTTTTAGAGGAATTGGAAAATGGAGAAGTAATTGGAAAATGGAGAAGTAATTGGATAGAATATGGTGACTAGGAACTACATGATATTTGTTTTTATTCCTGTTAAGAAAAAAAAATTGCATACAACATGTCTGAATGTTGACAGGAATAGTCCAGTAGATAGGAAAAAGTTGACAATGAGGAAGTGATGTCCTTGGGTGTATAATATGGGAAGGATTGGCTTAAGATAGGAACATGGACAACTTATCTATTATAACTATTTAATGAAAATAAAAATGTGTGTGGGTATAGAAGCAGTTTGTTAGTAGATATAGAGAGGGAGAATATTTCCTACATTGTCCTTTGTATTTCTAGACCTCAAATTCATGGTTATAATTCAGAGGCATCATATAACTGACCTCATTAATTGTGGAAATGAAAATTAGAGACACATTTAGGACCAGAAACTTAGTTATCTGATGACTACGTCTGTGACATTCAGTTCATTCATATATTCATTAAATAGATACTTATTGGACCTCATTGTCCAAAAACCATTTTAAGCACTATGAATAAGTAGTAAATAATATGATTTCTGTTTTCCAATATATTTTAATCTAGAAATAGAAGCAAGCATAAACCACTTAGTTAATTAATTAATAGGAGTTGCCAAAAGTTCTGCAAAAAAGGATCCATTTGCAGTAAGTAGAAAATATGGAGACTAACCTAAGACAGCTGAGGAAAAATAAATAATTGATAATCTAAGATCTGAAGGATGAGTAGGACTTGCATGTGTGAATTAAAGCATAGGAAGTGTGGGTAAGAACATTGCACAGAGCAGGAACACTATACACAAGGATCTCATGATGCTAACAAAGTGTAGCAGGAGTGATGAGAACAAGAGGTTGGGGGAAAGAGTATTAATTGAAAGAAGAGGCTGGGCTAGTTCAGGTTTACTGGAAAGATATTGAAAAAAATTGAGGGAGATTTATACTACGGATCTACTTGAACAACAGCTCTGTATTATAAAAGGATGGCTCTGACTGCTATATGAAGAAGGAATTGAAGAAAACAAATACATATGTAGGGAAATCAGTTGGAACATTTTTATAGTTGGACAAGTATGAAATGATTGTGACATGGACTAAGCTGGTATATGGGGAGATGGAGAGAAGTGGATGGATTTGAGAGATATTAAGGAGATTGGAGGGATAGGAAATGATAGTAGATGGTCGGTAAAATAGAAAGATACTCTTGAGGACAGGATTTGGACTTTAGTAAATGTGTTAATGGCAGTGCCATTATAAGGAAGAGAAAATTTGGAAGTCACAAAAGTAATGAGTTCAGTACTAGACAAAAAGTGTGAGATGTCATTGAGATTTTACGTGAAGATGGCAAATACCATGCAATGGAATGCCTGTAAAGCGATATGCTGGGTTCTGAGACTAGAAAGATAAATAAAACTCATTTCCTACCCTCATCACTTACAAGCTTATACTCCTGGGCTTTGTATCTTACTCTTTCTAAATCTGCCACCAGGACTGAAAGTTTAACTTTGCCCAAGAATGACTGGAGGGAAGAAGGAAAATAGTTCAAGTCGATATCCTTCAATTAGACAACAGTCACTTCTTTAAAAGATGAGAATGTGACGTGAAGTATGCTAATAACATTTATGCAAATGAGGGTTCACTGTATTAACTACAAGATCAAGGGATAAGTGCAAGTAATTTGGTAATGGGCTGCAATTATCCTTCCATCCATAGCATGAGGGATGGTGGTGGCACGCGAATCAATGAGTGTTGCTAAATACTTTCCCATTTCATCAGTGCCTTCTCTTTAACATTGTATTTGAACATACCTGAAGAGCTGCCACAAAATAAACTAGTCATTTTTAATATCAGGTTAAATGGCAGAAAGAATAATTAATTCTCACTTTCCAATCTCTCTCTCTCTCTCTCTCTCTCTCTCTCTCTCTCTCTCTCTCTCTCTCTCTCTCTCTCTCTCTCTCTCTTTCCCTTTCTTTAACTTGGTAAGGCATGATAGGGAGGAAGCCCTTCTTAAAGTATTAGCAACTAGGGTTATAATTCCAGGTCTGCCAAGAACTACTAATAGCTGTGTGACTTTGGGTAAAGTGACAGACCTTATTTTCCACTCAGTTTCCCTGTGTTTAAATACAGGGATGTTAACATTTATAAAGATGACCTCTTTAAAACATGTGATAAATGACTATCGTTTTGTTTTTTTTTTTTGACAGTGTTTTTCTTTTTTCTTTTGAAATGTTTTTCAACCTTAGTGAAAAGTTGCAAGAATAATACATATAATATTTTTCTCCATTGAATAACTTGAAAATAACTTGTAGACATATTGTCTCATTAGCTCGGAATATTTCACCATGTCTTTCTACAAACAAGGACATTATTCTATATAGACATGGTATGGGCATCTAAACCACAAAATTAGCACTGATACTACATAGTCTTTACTATCTAATTCACAGAATACATTCAGTTTCTACCATTTGCCAAAATGAAATTCTTTGTAGAAATATTATTCAATCTATTAAGAGAATAATGTACTATATTTAGTCCACATGCCCTTTTAGTCTCCTTCAATTTGGAAAAGTTCACCAGTCTTTCCTCAACTTTCATGACCATGGTACTTTTGAAGATTAAAGTAAATTTCTTTATAGAAACCCCTCAATTTAGATTTCTCTGATATTTCCTTATAATTAAACTCAAGTTATGTCTTTTAGGGGTCAGGAATATAACAGAAATGATGTGTCCTTATTACATCCCAATGAATATTACACAATTTCAATTTGAACCATTCCTGATGATGTTAATGGCAATCTCTTGACAAAATGGTATCTGCCAGGTTTCTCTTTAGCAGTTCTTCTTTTTTCCTTTGAAAGTAATAAGAATTTTGTGGGGAGATATTCTGAGCTATATCAACATCCAGATAGTCTTCAGAATTTCATCCATTAGTTTTTACCATCTATTAATTTGTTGATCTAATTTTGGTTGAAATGGTAGTTTTTCAAAGTTAATCATTTGTTTGAAATTTATTCTGTGGCATTTTACTGTAATGAAACTCCTTTTCCTCTTCCCATTTATCTATTTAAGTTATATCACCATGAGATCATGGATTTCTATTTTGTTCAAAGTGTTATAGCCTGTTATTATGTTAGTTATTTAAACTACCTTAGATTTGACAACTAGGATCTCCCTCAAGCTGGAGTTTCCATCTTTTGTTTATGTTTTTATCATATGCTGAGCCCTACTTTACCATTGGCACAACAAGATGTCTTGGTTCACCTAATACTCCTATTGCACCAGCTTTGGAATCAGCCAATTTTTCAAAGAGCTCTGATTATTTTTAGTGGAGGATGGTATTTTGACACCAAGATCATGATGGGTGACACCAAGAGGACATCTGGAAGTCAGCTACACCTACTGTAGTGGATGATATCATGTGCACTGCCCAAATTCCAGCTGCTTGGATTGCTGCCCCCAGATAGTTCTCAGCTATCAAATCCTTTCAGGTACTGTATTATCTCAACTGAAAAGCTATCTTCCCCAAGGTCATGTTCCCTATTAGAGGTACCCTCATAAAGAATGACTAATTATTAAAGGCTTGGTATTTTTGCTTCAAATCAGGAATATTCTGATTGCCATCACAGTTCCAGAGGTTTCCACAGGGTCAGTGGAGGACTCCCATAGGTCTGGATACCAGCTTAACTTCTTCCTTTGCCCAATCCTGGGGTGTTGCTATGCCCAGACCCATGGAAAGTGAGGGAATACCAGTATGCATTTACCTCTACCTACACCTTTCTGTATATTTAGCTGTATATTGAATATCATGAGTGTCCCAGGGAGAATAATGCTCCCCCAAAGATGGCCATATCCGTGGGACCCATGAATCTGCTAGATTACATGGCAAAGGGGGTTTAGGCTTCCAACATAATTAAGATTGCTAATGGGCTGAACTTAAGGAGGGCTGAACTTAACTTAACTTGGATTACCTGGGTGGGCACAATGTAGTAACAAGGATCCTTAAACATGGAAGAAGAAGAAGAAAAAGTGAGTCAGAAGGAAATGCCACTACCAAAGGGGATTAGAGTGATGCAGTATAAAGACTTGACTCACAGATGCTGGCTTTGAAGCAGGAGGACAGGGGTCACAAGCCAGGGGGTATGGGTGGCCTCTGGACATTAGGAAAAAAATAAGAGAAGCAATTCTCCCCCAGAGTCACTAGAAAATGATTTAGTCCTCTCGGCATCTTAATTTTCACCCAGAGAGACCCACATTGCACTTCTGACATACAGAAGTATAAGATAATAAATTTTCATTGTCTTAAAACACTAAGATTGTGATAATTTCTTATAGCAGCAATAGACAACTCACATGACAAGTATATACTGATTCCACTCATTCCAATATAATACCACAGAGATTAATACAACTTTCCTCATTTTCATATTTGTAACTCCCTTTCCATTAACAAACTTAACCCTCCTTATGTTCAATGTATGTATTTATTTGATCAATCCCAGACCCACTGAGTCACTGCTGAGGCCACCTTCTCCCTTGGGCTCTCTCCCTCTAACCAGCTGACACTGCTACCCTATAGACACATCATCCTCTCTTGGTTCCAACTTATGATTCTTAGAGTAACCTATAAAAAAAGGAAGGAAATATAGAAGGAAGAAAAGAATAAAGAAAGAAAGAAAGAAAGGAAGGAAGGCAGAGAAAGAGGCTGAGACGAAGAAGAGCAGCCAATTCAGAGATGCTTCTGACTTGAAGTCCATGCATAGAGTCTGTACATGGATTTTGAGAAATTCTATAACATATCTTACCTCCCCCACCAAATTTTCTGAAAAACAAAGTGTTTATGTTTGCTTCTGCAGGGCATGGATCTGGATTTTTAGCACTTTCTCAAAAGAGATGACCAAACTCTAATAACACAAAAAAATACACAGAGTTAATAACTATTTAGTCGAAAGGTAGAATGATGACCTAAACAGCTTGCTTAAAATCCATTTACAAGCTTCATAATAGACTATAACATATCTTCAAAATACTCATAACATAACCATTCTTATCAGTTGTTAGTTTTTTCATGCTCTTTTTCTCAGTTTCATCTCAGATACTAAGGATCAGGATAAACGTATAGGTGCTCAGAATGCCTACATTCTCAAGATAGATAGTAGACCATTTATAGAAAATGCTAAAGGATTGTAGATTCAGTTTTGCCAACTTGTGATACCATCTTCAGCTTCTCTGAGAACCTAGATCAAAGAGACCCTAAGATGATCTTATTGAAGAGAGTTTTGAATGTGTGTATATATCTATCCTCTCCCAATCCTTCCAACACCCAACCACGGGTCAGGGATAGGCAAGACATTTCCTGTGAAAGGAAGGCCCAGTTAGAGTTCCTGAAACTCCCTATAAAAGAAAGACACAGTTTTCAGAGTGAGCCAAGTGCAGGTTACTGTGGCCCTGGCCACTGAAGACTACCTTCACGCTTCCCTTCCTCCCTTACACCCTACCTTAGAGAGGCCAAAACCCCAAGCCTTCAATGAGGATAAAAGATAGGGCAAAGAAAAGGAGAATCAATTAACCATAATCCCTTTGCCCACTACAGCCATCTAGACTGAAAGCAGCATTAATCTGCAGGAAGAAAGCTCTAATTTAGCTCTGACTTGGTAGCTTTGGGATTATTGCATTAGGTTGGAGATGGATTTTAATCATAGAAATGAAACTGTTTCCAAAACTGAGACTGATCAGTTGCATTTATTTGCTAAATAATGAAGGGGAAAATATGGTAGCTGCTCCAAATTCCATACCAGAAATGGTAAATGGGGGTGGGGGGAGGGTAGAGGAACGTGTCGATGCATTGTGCTGGAATAGGATGTGAAGAAAAAATTAGACTGTCTTCTGCTTATTTTCTTGGGTCAGTTCCTGCCAAAAATAATTCCTTAGTTATCAATTATGAAATATTAAAACAGTGGTAGATATTGAATAATTCCTCTCTGTATTGCCTGGTGGAAAAAAGGCCCTTAGAGTGTTCTCTTCTTGCCTTTTTTCCACCTTGCATCTGGGTGGGCAAGTTAGCTTACCTCTAAATCCTGCACCCAGCTGTAACATCTATAGCCCTAAAAGCTGTTACTCAAGGGTCTTTAAGCATCTCACAGGATACTTGAAGGGAAGGGTTTGAGTAAGGTGGTTGTTTCCAAAACTTTGGGGGCTAATTGTATGCCCATCAGTCTCAAGATATTCTAATGAATTTATTTTTATTTCCTCACCTAAAAACCACTTAAACACTTTTAAAGTTTCTGGAATTGATTGTTTTTCCCTTATTCAATTTACTTTCTCTCTAATATCCAAGGCCATCCCATAAGTGCACTGCTCTACCCCACCTCACGGACAAAGCTCTTGTTTATTTTATGGAGGTACAATGATCATTAAGAGAAAGAACAAATGGAATAAGGACTCCAGAATTCATTGAAAAATATAAATCTTTTTGAAGGGAAATATTGGGAATTTCTCTGCCTTCAAGCTTGTTGGTCTTTAATGTGCCCCAAGATATTAGATCTAGTCATTGAATCAGTAAATATTTATGGAGAACTTATCGTGAGCAAGGCCCTGAGCTATGGAATCTTAGAGTACCTCTTCAATTGAAATTGTCATCATCATCATCATCATCATCATTATCATCTAAAGTAGATTCCACAAACCGTGTCGTGTTCCTTGCACAGTCTGACAATTCTGGTTGTGAATGACACATTTCTCAGCACTAAATTGTATGCCCTGATTTTGAATTCATAGGAAATTGCTGTTCATTGCCTCAAATTGCTTATCTGTGTGCTTGCCCAACATGTGTGTCTGTGTGCATATGTTTATATACACACACACATGCTCACACTATTGCGTTGTCTACAACATGATGAAGGAACACAGGTAAGGATGTTAAGAAACAGGCTTTACAAGTGGGTAGTTGAAGGAGGATTCGCATTTACAAATAGTATTTAAAAGTGTGGTAGCAAGGTACCTAACTCTTATGTCAGACTGACCTAGGATTAGTCTTATCTCTGTCCAGTCATCAGCTTTATGAACTAACCCATGAATGAACTGACATCACTCATCTTCTATAAGCCTCACTAATCTCATCTGAAAAATGGGACAAATAGAACTATATCCTGCCTCATTGAGTGTTATTAGTTTCTAAATAGCAGAATGTATCGAGTGCTTAACTTAGTGTCTGGAACATAGTTTACATTTAACAAATGATAGTTTATTAGTGCTTACTGTGTGCTTACTATGATCATGATAATTTCACATAATGACATGAATACATTTGCTAAAATCACTTTGTTCCAGATGAAGAAACTTAGACTGAGAAAATTTAGATTATTGTCTACATTTGCAAAGCTAGGAAGTGACAGGGTCCCAGACTCAGCCTCCCCTCTAGCCACGACCCCCTACTAACTCCCTCTCTCTCCCTAGTGCACATTTATGCCCACAAACACATGGGCATAGAGTAGCCTATACCCTCCATTCTCTTGTGACATCTTACAACCGGGGAATCCTGGAATTATATAGCTGGAAGTGTGACACCATCAATGATAATGGGAATGTAATTTCAAATGTTTCACATCCCCATGGAGACTTGCAGGGCTAACAGACTTTTCCATATTTTATATATTTCAGATCTGAACCTCCCCAATAATCTTGAGATGGACAGAGAATATTTTGTCAATGCCAATTTACAGAATAAGAAAAATAAAGATTCAAAGTGTCCTTTAATTCTGCTTGGCCCTCAACAGAGTGACTTGCCACACATCTGCTAAGTGGTGAAACCTGATTCCAGCTCAGCCCTTCTAATTTCAAATGCAATGCTCTTGTATCCACATTATTTAACGGATGAATTAAAATAAGAACTCCCATTTATTGATAGCTTCAGTATGTATCTAACACTCTTCTAGGGTTTTATATGCCTCAATTAACTGAATCTTTGAAAGAAACTGGTGTTGTTGTTGTTGTTGTTGTTTTTAAAAGACACAGAGTCTCACTCTGTCACTCAGCCTGGAATGCACTGGCACAATCATAGCTCTCTGCAACCTTGCACGCCTGAGCTCAAGCGATTCTTCCTGCCTCAGCCTCTCAAGTAAGTAGGACTACAGATGCATGCCACCATGCCCAGCTTACTTTTTAAAATTTTCTGTAGAGACCAGGTGTCTCACTATGTTGCCCAGACTGATCTCAAACTCTTCAAACAGCTTCAGCCTGCTGCCTTGGCCTTCCAAAGGGCTAGGATTATAGGTGAGCCACTGCATCTAGCCATGAAACAAACTTTTAAGGTCTGTCTATACACTGCCCTCTTTTTTATTTTCAGACAGAGTCTTGCTCTGTCACCCCAGGTAGAGTACGGTGGCATCATCATAGCTCAAGTAATCCTCCTGCCTCAGCCTCCCTTGTAAGTAGCTGAGACTATAGGCATGAACCACAATGCCTGGCTAATTTTTCTATTTTTTTTTTTTAAGTGAAGACAGGGTCTTGTTCTTGCTCAAGCTGGTCTCGAACTCCTGAGCTAAAGCAATCTTCCCATATAAGCCTCCCAGGTGCTAGAATTACAGGTGTGAGCCAATGTGCCCAGCCCCTATTTACTGTTTTTTTCTTAAAGATAAATGTTAATTTCTTTAACATGTAAAAGATTGATAGATTTATTTTTTATTTTAAAACACTTAATTTTCAAATAAATATTGAATACATTCAAGATGTACAACGTGATTTCATATTGATGTACATTGTGTAAGGACACTATAATCAAATTAATTAATACATCCATCACCATTTATACTGTATATTAGATCCTCAGAACTTGGTTTATCTTTTAACTGAAAATTTGTATCCTTTGACTAATATCTCCCAATTTTTTGCAGCCCTACCACCCCTCCCCTTACAACTACCATTCTACCATTGCCTTCTATGAGTTTGACTTATTTTTATAGATTCTATATCAGTGAGATCATACAGGGTTTGTCTTTCCATTTTTGCCTTATTTCATTTAGCATAATGTCTTTCAGGTTCATCCTTCTTGTCACAAATAGCAAGATTTACTTTTCTGTGTGGCTAACTAATATTTCATTATATATAATGACTACCCTTTATCCATTTATCCATTGAAAGACACTTAGGTTGTTTCCGTGACTTTTTTGTTTTAGCATATCACAGGGGGACAAATGTTTAGATTATGTATATTGCCTTTTCCCCACTGTGCTTCAAGAGTGTCTATCCCCCAGACAGTTCTCACCGCAAGCATTGGGTGTGAATATACATCCCCATCCCTTCCTTCCCTCTCCCACCTGCCCAACACTTGATAAATGTTACTACTATATGTGCACTTAAGTGTTGTCAGTTAAGTCAGTTAATACCAAATTGATGGTGAGTACATGTGGTGCTTGTTTTTCTATTCTTATGATACTTCACTTAGTAGAATGGGCTCCAGCTCTATCCAGGATAATACAAGAGGTGCTAGATCACCATACTCTTTGTGGCTGAGTAAAATTCCATGGTATACATATACCATATTGGTCTAGGGAAAGAATTTATGAAGAAGACCCCAAAGGCAATCAGAGCAATACAAAAATAAATGAATGGGACCTGATCAAATTAAAAAGCTTCTGAACAGCCAAGGAAGCTATCACAAGAACAAACAGACAACCTACAGAATAGGAGAAAATATTCGCATGAGACACATCCAATAAAGGGGTGATAACTAGAATCCACATAGAACTCAGAAAAATGAGCAAGAAAGAATCAAACAACTCCATTAAAAAGTGGGCAAAAGACATGAACAGAAACTTGCAAAAGAAGATAGACTAATGGCCAACAAACATATCAAAAAATGCTCAACATCTCTAATCATCAGGGAAATGCAAATCAAAACCACAGAGATATCACTGAACTCCAGTGAGAATGGCTTTTATCAAAAAGTCCCAAAACAATAAATGTGGGCATGGATATGGAGAGATAGGAACACTCATACACTGCTGGTGGGACTGCAAAGTAGTACAATCTCTATGGAAAGTAATGTGGAGATACCTCAAAGAGCTACAAGTAGAACTACCATTTGATCCAGCAATCCCATTACTGGGCATCTACCCAAATGAAAAAAAGACATTCTATAAAATGACACCTGCACTAGAATGTTTATAGCAGTGCAATTCACAATTGTAAAGATGTGGAAACAACCCAAGTGCCCATCAAGACAAATTCATTTAGAGGAAAGGTAAAAGAACAGTCCATCGGCACATTGACCTTTTGCTATGATGAGTATTTTCCAACAAACCCAGAAGACAAGGCAAGAGATAAAGATGCCATTGATGTTCTAATTTCCCAAGAAGTGAAAAGACACAGGCTCTTCCTCATGATACTCCTGGAGGAAGTCATCTTTTTTGTGTAGAGAGAGGGTCCAGAAAATTTAGACTCACTGATGAGTCAGTGAGGTTCTGAAGTTCTTTAAATTAGAAAAATAGCTGCTTTAATTACTGCTAATAAAGTTGCAAAGGAAGGGCAAAGGTAGGCATTGTCAATAACTGTCCCCAGAGCTGAAATTCACTTTGTTGTGCTAGACCTTAGCCAGTACTGAGATCTGCTCATCTAGCTTCTTCAAAGTATGATGCATTTGGGTCCATGGAGGAGATCCCTGCTGGTGAGTACTAAATGCACATCTACATGGATAGGGCCATCACCTGGACTCTAGTGATTCTCACCCCTGATTTTGGAATCATTTGGGGTAAGATCTTTACAAAACACCAACGTGTGAGTAAAACTAGTCTGTTTTTCAATTAGTCCAGTTTGGACCTGGGGATTAATATATTTTAAAATTCATTAGATAATTATGAACATACAGCCAACATTGAGAACCACTGGCCTTAGATAAAGAATCCCTGCATCCTCCTCATATTGTTTCATATGTATAACAAGCTCCCTTCCAACCTCTTCCTCCAAAATTTCACCTCCATTCAAGGTTAATAAATAAAACCATTATTCCACAACTTGTGGAAGGTGAACTGTCTGCATCAAAATTATCTGGGCCACTTGTTTAAAAATGTAAAGTAAAAATGAGTAAGAATCTCTGGAAATAGGGTCCCAGATCTGCATTTTAAACAGGCATTCCAGTCAGCTGTTATGAAATAAGATTCAGAACCAGTGTTAAATTCGTGCAAGTGGATAGAGCAGACTGTGGTAACTGATGCAAGGCAAAGATTGGCAACTGTTCAAAATGTAGCAGCCCTACCAGCATCTGTTTAATATTAATTTTTTAAAAAAGCAGATCAGTAGATGCTGATTCACTTTTGGCCTTGACCATGTCAGGGTGGATTCTCTCAGAGCCCCACTGACTTTTTCTGCTGCAACTTGTGAAAAAGATTTACATGATCATTATTTGGCCTAACAGTTGGGTGACATTGGTGAAACTTCACATGATGTACACGTCTAGTGATGAGAGAGTTTAAGTCCCTCCTCTGCAGCACTAACAGTACACCCTGAAGGCCTTTGTCAGTGGGAGACTCTATTTACCCTACTTTTAGAGGTCTCTAACTCCACTGATGGACTTCAGCATCTTGTTCAGAACAATGGTTTATTACTTCTGACCTTATTGTCTCTTCTACTTAGAGGGACGACTATGCTTAGTTTGAAAATGCTCTGAAATCTTCCTAAGGAAATATTAAATATTTAAATGTTAAATCATGCCTGCAGGAACACAAACAATTCCCCATGTCAGAGGAGGAGCTGAAGATACTTGTTGCCAACATGACCAATTTCTACTTTCCTAGTACTTGGAATAATCCCCTAGGATACTCAGCTTGGGGGACACAACTTAGCACACGGTCTGGCAGAACTAGTCAAGTATGTCATGCTGTAGAAACAAAGTGCACCAGGCTGGCTAGCTGAAGACTGAGGATCATGTCAGTGAATCTGTCACTTATAAGGTAGGTCACAGGAGGAAGCCACTTCACCTCTCTGAGCCTTAGTTCATGAATCTGTAAAACAGGAGAAGCAAAACTTTTCAAGAATTTCTCAAGAAACACAAAAGAGGTTTCCAGATTAGATTGAGAAAATGACAGGACCATGCTTGGAAAACTACAAAGCTTTGTGTAAAGTTCTATATAATTTTACACGACTAGAAACAATAGTGTCATATCTAGTCATCTCTTAAACAATCAGTGATCTTCTGCCAAAATAGTACTCTTTGTAAATAATAGTACCCTTCCTCAGTAATTTCTGAAATTTCTTTACAAGAGACAAAATGTCATCCTCCATGAATTGAAGTCATAATTTGGAGTGCAAATTATTTGCAGAGAATTTCCTATCAAGGGGAAATAATGACACAAGCTACCAAGAGCTGACGTGTTTCTCAATACTTCCTGGGAAAGTACACAGACTCCTGGGGCCCCAAAGTGAAGCTGATTTAAAAAAAAAAAAAAAAAAAAAAGATGGGAAAAATAATAACAAGAGGAGTAGAGGGGATTCACAGTTTCTGGGTGCAAGCTTGTCAAGAAATGTTCTTTGTTACATTACTCAGATCAGTTTTGAAATCAAGAATAATCTACTTTTTGAAACTTGCCCTTTACTTGTGAGAAGCCCAAATATGACATAGGAACCTGGAAGAGCTGCACCTAGAACAGATAGGGCATCCCTCTGGGGGTCACGAAGGAGGGGTCCTAGGACTCCTACAGCAGAGTGGATTCGTGACAGGTCAGACCTTTCATAAGGATAAGTTATTTCTCGATAAAAGTATGCTGCCTGACAGATAGGGGCAGGAAACACTAATTCACAGGCTTTTAGTGGCTGACAGACACTTCACATTCATAACTCGCTCTCTGCTTGCAACAGTCGTTAAAGCTGAGGCAGGACGTTTGGAGACTCCAAAGAGAGCAAGATGACCTTGGTTAGGCTTGGTGGAGAAGAAGAGAAAGAGATAGCATGGAGAGATACTGAGATCTCTCAGAATTAAAGTCAACCAAAACCACTGTAATTTAACTCTCTTCCATAGTTCCACATTGCAGACTCATAAAGGGGCAGTCAGGGAAGGACTAAGAGAGAACCTAGTTTAACCCTGTCCTTTACAGAGGTCCAGAGAGAATAAGTGATCTTTTCTTAGATACCAATAAACTTAGTGGCATATTCAGAGTGGAGATGGTGATATACGGATATTTGTTGAAACATTATTTAGTGTATCCAAAATTTCTACAATATAATTTATCATGTTAAATTTTGAATTAGCCTTGTGATCTGTAAATGCTAAAAAAGTGAAATATTTTACTTGGTTATTTCAGTGGTAGGCAAAATGAAATACAAATGTAGTTTAAATAGTGTTAGTATTAATAATGTGTATTAAATGCTTGTATATCACACACTGCACTAAGGGCCTCATGTGGATTCATTCATTGAGCCCTCACAAGAACTCTACGAGACTGGGTGATTTGTTTTCTTACTTTGCAGAAAATAAAACAGATGTGTAGTAAGGTTAAGCCATTTGTTTGATGATCACACAGTTAGTTGGGGGCAGAGCTGGTATTCAAACTCAACTTGTAGACCCTCAATAATCCTCCAGATGTGTTCAGACTCTCAAGAGAAGCAGCAAAGTGAAATAGCTATGAACATAAACTTTGGAGGCCAAAGTGTCTGCGTTCAATACAGGCTATGCCTTTTACTAGCTATGAAACCTTGGACAAGTTATCTAGCCTCTCTTTGCCCCAGTTTCCTCATTTGTAAAATGGGGTTATTATGGGCACCTATATCAGAGAGTTGCTATGAGGACAAATTGAGTTAAGTATACAAAGGCTATAGAATAGAGTCTGGTACATTGTTCAGTCTTTATAAGCATTAGATGTAGTGTTACTATTGAATAGAAAATCAGTTAAAAAATTAATAAAATATAGTCTAGAATCTGGACCTATTTCTTATGATTCAACAAATAAACACTAAAAACATACTGTGAGCCAAGCATTGTGATTCCTTCTGGGGAAATAATGATGAAAAAGTCAGATATGATCCCTGATAACAAAAATAAAAGTATATAATAAAATAAGCCCTATTTAAATATCACAAGATGTAATAACTATTTCCTAGTTATTTTACAGAGGAGGAAATTGAGATTTGAGTCATACTTCCTAAAAATTACAGGAATAATGAGAGACTGAGCCAGAATTAAAATATGAGTCCTTATTTTTGTGATTCTAAATATATGTGTTCTCATCCATTTCATTATCTTGCATCATAAATGTGGGTGTGTGTTCTAGTTTAAAAAAGGAAAAGAAAAGAAATTAGAGGCCAAGCTGACAAAAAGAGCCAGATTTTTTACTTTTAGTTCAAAGCTCTGTTATCCACACTATTGGTAAGGGATACTAAAAATTATGAAGAAAACCCTGTGATTGTCAAAGCTATTTGGATATCAGGACTGAATTTTAGTTAGATATAGATCAACTTACAGAAAGAATTTTTACCCATACCTGATGGATGATGTATGCATCCATACCATCTGCCATATATCTCTTTCCACAACCAACAGCACAACAGCCAATAATCTTAACAACCTACAAAGGTAGCACACTTTCTCCTTTCCACCCTATACAAGCATGAACTACAGATGGATTCAATTCCTAGGGATGGATACAGTAATTAAAGCTTAAAAAGGAATATCTTTATGACCATAAGATAAGGAAGTATTTCTAAAATCAAGACTCAACAATCATAAATCACAAAGGAAAATATGTATAATTTTAATACATCAAAATTAAATATAGCTGTTTAACACATGATATCATAGACAAAGTTCACAGACAGGGCCCAGACCAAGAGAAGGTTATTGTCAAGTTAATAACAACGAAAAATTAATTAGAATTTCTGTAAAGCAGTAAGAAGAATCTATGAAACCCAAAAGAGAAATGAGCAAATTATTTTGATAGCGCATGAGAAAAAACTTGAAAGGCTACTAACTTAGCAGAGATGAGACAGTTAGCCTCAATGCTGATCAAAGTAATCCAAATTACAACATCAATAAGACATGATTTTACAAAATTAGAATGACAACAATCAGAAAAACCAATCCTGCATGACTGTGATGATAGGTAAAAATGGTCACTTTCATGCACTGCTTATGGAACAAACATAAGTTAAAAATCCATGTTGGCCAAACTCACATACAATTTGTTTCATTATTTTGTCCATAATTAAATGCCTATGTATAGGCCTTGGAAAAACTTATACACAGGTGTCATGTGTTCTATTTTCTCTTTTTCATATGTAAAGAGTTGGGTACAATCTAGCATGTATCAGTAAGAGAGCTGATTAATAAAATGAAACACATGCCTAAGGTTTATATTACACAATGATCAAAGAGATTGATCTATATCTCTATGTGGTGACATCTGTTATCCAAAATATGATGTTAAGGAAAAAATGTCATTAAAACATCATTTACAATATAATATTATCTGTCATAATTTAACTGTCATAAACCCACAAAACAAACCATATAAATAAATATATGAAAATAGATTGAAAGGAAATGCTTGAACAGAAAATGTATAGGTCTCTCAGGAAAGAGAAATAAGATTATAAATGTAAGATGCAGGTAAAATAATAAACTACATGATGACTCTGCATTGTGGATATTAGAGTAGCTATGACTATCTGAAGTAAAAAGAAATAAATAAGGAATTGTATATAATAATATTTTACCATTTATTGAGTACTTGCTATATGCCTTACTCTATGCTATGTGCCATTAATGATCACATGTAACTGTCGCAAAACTCCATGGAGTAACAGCTATTTTCTGGAGGAGGAAATTAAGGCTTAAGGAAGCAAAATTGTCAAAGGTTAAAAGGATGATGAGGAGCTGATCCAGAATGATTAATAATACTTAGGTGCCATTTGTCTGAAAAGACTCATCTTTTTCATCATCCTGCCACTTGACCATTTCAAGAGAGAGTCCTGTATGGAAGTGCATAGAAGAGGAGAATAAAGTACAAACTGATTTCAGCCTAGAGCATCTATGAATCATTTACGTTTTGAATTTCTAAATGCTATCCACCTTGGGAAATATAAAGCAGCACAGCAAAAGCCAGTTTGGGTATGCTGCGCTCCATTTCTCATAAGGAGACAAGAGAAAGGGATCAGATCTCAAATCCTTAGCATTGTGTTTGGCCCATGTTGGGCACCAAGTGACTTTTCTCCAAATGAGAAAATGGCTCAGTCAAGAGATATGCCCAAGATGGGGTTGAAGTGGAATATAAAATAGTTCAAGTTTTAAACAATAGACATGTCTAGACAGAGAAGATTTGAATCAGAAGCTAAATTAAAGGTTTCGTCACAGATGGTGAAATCGCAAAGGGCTTAATTTATTTGGACATTTGAGTAGCCATTATAAGCAATTGTCAAGGCAAAATGAGTAGAAAAGTTAAATGTATTTCCATCAATGATTGGAATCTAAAACCACAGAGCTAAGCAGGTCAAATGCCAGGGTTGATGTTCAGTCAGCACCACGGACAGCCACAATGGGCTGTACCAGGGCCATTGCCCTGTGTCAGCTGAGTCACATATTTTCTGACAGCCTAATTCACTATACTAACTCCTGGGCATTAAAGAGTTCATGTTTCTTGAGTCAAGTCTTGCTTCTCGGTGTAGTAGTTTGCATGTTCTTCCTTCTAACGATCCACAGTATTATGTATTATGGCTATACTTTAAGGGTAGGTATACATTGCAGCTTGGTGAGTTTCATGATTAAAAGGCTGTTTGTAGAAGGTCATCTTCATCAACACCCCTTTTTATCAATACTCCAGAACACCAGGCCCTACCTCCTTGTTCCCTCTTCACAAGACCTCAGGTGGTGATACTAATGCACAGAATGGAAATTTCATCGGCCATTTAATGAGGGTAGAAAAACTATTTTCACTAAAACCAAACTTTGTAACAGAAACAACCAGATTTTCATGCAAGGTGTCAAGTTTGTATCTGTATTTCCATTCAACAGCCATTATGCTATCAATATGCAGTTTTCTCAACTCAAAAGATGACCAGAGAAGGAAGAAAAAAAAGAAGAATCCCCATGGGTGAGTAAGCAAAAGTGAATCATGTCTCCAGGCAGAATGGAGATAAAAAAGAAAGCAACTACAGAAAATAGATGTGACTGGAGAAAGCACAGGGGAATAAATAATACAATGTGGATTCTCTCTGTGAAATTCCCCATAATGAGCTGAGTGACTTTAGATTAGTCACTTAACCTTACTCTGCTTGAGTCTTCTTATATGTCAAATGGGAATATTAAGAATTGTCTTAGGCCGGGCGCTGTGGCTCACGCCTGTAATCCTAGCTCTTGGGAGGCCGAGGCGGGCGGATTGCTCAAGGTCAGGAGTTCAAAACCACCCTGAGCAAGAGCGAGACCCTGTCTCTACTATAAATAGAAAGAAATCAATTGGCCAACTGATATATATATATAAAAAATTAGCCGGGCATGGTGGCACATGCCTGTAGTCCCAGCTACTTGGGAGGCTGAGGCAGAAGGATCACTCGAGCCCAGGAGTTTGAGGTTGCTGTGAGCTAGGCTGACGCCACGGCACTCACTCTAGCCTGGACAACAAAGTGAGACTCTGTCTCAAAAAAAAAAAAAAAAAAAAAAAAAGAATTGTCTTATAGGTCTCAGAGAACTATTGAAAGGAAATAAGATGATACATATGAAGGCCATTTGGAAAATGTTATATAAACTGCATTGGAACTTGTTAGATTATTAATGACAATGTGTGGCCAGATGATGCATTTTAATTGATTATGGATAAGATATGTCAAAAGAAAATTCTATTCTCACCTATGCAGGAATGCAGTAGCAGGGGAAGTGAAAGTATAAACATAAGACATTTATGAGATACTCATTCAAAATGAAATTGAAAGATGTCACATGGAGAGAATAGTAACAAAGTGAGAAGACCTAACAAGAGATGTCCTTCATTAAGGCAAGGAAAATACATAGAGAAACACTGGGGACACCCAAGAAATAATTAGATGATTTCCTGGGTGAAATGAGACAGTGTGGCAAGAAAGAGAAAATATAGCACAGAGACAAAACATAAGAAGCTAATAACGGAACAATCCAGGCATATCTGATGGGTTGTCTCTGCTATCCTCCAGAAATGTTTGTCAGATGTTGTTAGTGAGTGTGGATGCAATAAGAAAGGATCACATTCCATATGGTCATCCATGTATCTTTCATTAAATCAGACTGTTTATGTCAAAATGATGAGAGCATCTTAAAGTTAAAAGAAACTCTGTAACTGACTAGCAATTCTCCCTTCATTCAGGAGTTATGGACATGTGTTTACCTACATTTAGAGAAGGGGAGCTCATTACATCATAAGCTACTCTATTCCATTATCGCATAGTGCCTTTTGTTCAACAGCTCCTTTCCATGGAGCAGACGTGTCATGATCCCACTTGATCATTACACATGTCTAACAAATAGAATTATTCTATATATTACAAATATTTTTTTCTATTTCCACTCCCCATCCCCCAGCACTTTCTGAATCCATACTCTGTACCAGGTACTATATGAAGCGGTAGGTATTTAAAGATAAAAAAAATCTTTAAATAACCCATAAATCTAGAATGTAAAAAAAATTACCATAACTATGCACCTTCCACTGGAGTTCTTCAAATACTTGAATGCAATATCTTCTTCTTTTCTTGGTCTTTTATTCTACTACATAAATACATAAATTTTCACCAAAAATTACTTATTTAAAGTTATTTCCAGATTTTCTCACTTTCTCATTTTTTTTCCTTTTCTGGACATGATCCATTTTTCAAAATTTTCTTAAAATATGATACCCAAGATTTTAAAGGTAATATAGAAGCTAATTTTTTTACAACATACAGTTAGATAGAGGTATAAATTCTAATGTTCAATAGCAGAGTAGGGTGATTATAGTTAGCAACAATGTATTGTATATTTCAAAGTAGCTTAAAGAGAGAACTTGAAATGTTCTCAACATATAGAAATTATAAATACTCAAAGTGATGGATATTCCAAGTATTCTGACTTAACCATTACACATTCTATTCATGTAACAAAATATCACATATACACTGTATTACGTAAAAAAATTATGTATCAATAAAAAGAAATGTGATATTAGAAACATATAAAGGATATTTCATAATCATAATAGAAAACAAAATTGGGACTCACAGACAACCCAGCTTTTGCTGCAATCATAGCCAAACCCTTAGCGATAGAGAACAGTTGTGGATTTTACTGATTTGGACACCATGATGCAATGAGATAAACCTTGACTTCAGAGTAAAAAGATTGGGTTTTGAATCCTGTCCCTACCCCTTATTAGCTATAATACCTTGGTTAAGATAGCATTTGCCAAGCATGTTTGATTATGTTTAAAATAGGAATATTATCTACCTATTTCACAGAGTACTGAAAAGAAAAAATGAAAACAAAGTGAGATCATATCTGTATAAGCGTTTCATAAACAATAAAATGTAATGCAAATGTAATATGGCATTGCTATTCTTATAATCAAATGGGTTGAGGCAGAACAAAATGTTCCATTCTGTAATTACCTGAATTCAATAAAAGTGTGCTATGTTCTAACAAATTAAAATCCCTGTGATGGTAATAGCTACCATTTATTGAAGCCTTATTATGTGCCTGACAGAGTGCCATGTGCTTTATAAATATTATCCCATTTGGTTCCTGAGATATAGACAATGCTTTGAGTTTACCAAACCTGTTTTTATTTTCCTTTTGGCACACAGCAAAACTATATTTTCCAAATCTACCTGTAGTTAGTTGGGGCCATATGATTGAATACTGGCATCCTCAGGCCTGCCCATAAAATGTCTGCTCTGCCATGTTCGCCAAATGCTCTTTTTATATAAATTATCAGGTCAATCTCTGGTGCCATGCGATGAAGATGACTAAAGATTGCAGTTTCTCTGTCAGCCTTGGTTCCTGAATTATGTTGTAGGTCAACGTCTCCTTCCCAGATCCCCCATGCCAACTTGACATGTTGGAATGTGTTGTGAGCAAGAAATAAACTTGTGTTGGGTTAAGCTACTTAACCCCGAAGTTGGAGTCAGTTATTACAGAAGCTAGCATTAATTATTCCATCTATTAGAGTTCATTAAAATCTTCGCTTGATGCCATAATCAGGAAAGAATTTTTGTAAGAACCTACCACTATACCTATCAACCTACCAACAGCTGTGCATGTTTCTCCTTTCCAGACCATAGGCTCTTTTGTTTGCTTTGTTCATTGCTTTATCTTAATTTCTTAGAAAAGGACTCTATCAATATTTGTTGAATAAATGTATAAAAATATTTTTATGTATATGGTTATTTTTAATCCCAATTCTCCAGATAAGGAGATGGTAATGCTGATTTATTAATGTATCTTCACACTACATCAAACTGCCTATTCAGCGACTGCAAAGCTACAGCTGAAGATGACCACTACGTTTCATCAACTGTAACTTACCATTTTCAAAATGTGCTCTCTGCTTAAGAGCAAATTCTGCAGCTCCTGTGGCTCATAATAATGGTCTACAAGGGCCAATAAGTTACTTCCAGATCATCTAGTGAAGTCAAGGGATCGATATAGGTTTAACATTAATACATTTCTTCTCATTCTCCTTCATTAACCAGACAGAATTTGGTGTCTCAGGGACTATTGGTCCCAAAAGACTAAACAAAAAAGGCCAGAGAAAAAAATAATGAAATGAAATGTTTAAAGGGAGGATAGATAACCTTACTGATTTCTATTTTCTCTAAGCTACTGTAAGGAATAAAAGGGAATAAAACTACTATTAATTAAATGCATTAAATCACATTTAGCACTAATAGAAACATAAAAAGTATTATTTTCATTATTTCTCCAGATTAAATCTTGAGATTCAACAAGATGAAGGTTATTGTACAGGTTCATGGAGCTCTTATGTTATACAGCTTAATTCTAATCTAGTTCTTTGGACTTAAAGTCTTCAGCTGTTTGAATGAATATTCTTTCAGTGGTTATGATCACACATTTGCCACCAACAACTGGTAGCAAAAACACTGTTGTATAAGTGTATGATAGTGGGGTAGGGTAGGGAATTTGTTAGTATTAATTGACTTCATGCATTACAACTCTTTCATGGTGACTTTCACATACTAAATGCTCAAAAAGTGTAAGTATTTGCATCATTGTTATTCATATTCCAGTCAATACCCCACTGAAAGTCTTTTGATGTTAAAGACTTGACCTTTCTCTACAGTATTTGCAGCTTACTAATGAAGATTTTTCTTTCTCTGGATTTATTTTATTAAGTTAAGATAGATTTATCAAGCACATACTAGAATCTGTGGGCAATGCCAGATATCAGAGATGCAGACACAATTAAGGTAAACTTACACCTTCAAATCTCATTGATATTACATCTCCTTGGTGACACTTAGCAACAAAAGAGAATAGGGAAGAATACCAACCAAAAAAATTCACAGACCCAACACAGAATATTCCTTAAAAACATAAAAGATCCTTTTTGTGCAATTCAGTCAAAAAACCATGAGTGGAGACTTCCAATTTCAAAATTCATGTGTAGAGAGCTTAGAAGTCATCGTTCTCATTCTTAAACCAAGATAAACCTGGGCAAACTGCAAATCAAGGACTTTTTTGGAATCAGCAGAGAATGGAGGTTTCAGGGTAAACCTTCACCCTAAAATCTTAGGAGATGGGCTGATATAGAAATAGAGACCAACCTAGATCTGCTTACCTGAGGCTGAAGCTTCTGCAGCCACGACTGGTAGGAATACATAAGTGGTAGTTTTGGCAAGTAGCTGGAGACAGCATGGATGAGCACACAATGAGAACCTGCTGAATTCTACAGTCTTGGGAGTACCCCCACATGTTCATAGGCTTATCTTCAGGAACTCCACCAGGTTATCAGCGTGAAAATGTGAGAAAGAGCCTCTCCTGGCTCTGACATGGGGAAGGGAAGATTAATCATTTAGGAATATACTAGAGCTTTCTCCATAACAAAGGTCTACTCTATACAGTGGAGAGATTTTGTGAGACCCTTTCCATAGTTTGGGGAAAGACATTCTTCCCACACTAGCCTCTTTAGTCTTCCTGTTTTACTTGATAAAGGAAAAGCATAGTAAACAGGGGTCAGAACTGCATAGAAATATATCAGGAATGCCAGGGTAGGAATAGGGGGCACTGGAAAGAGAGTGGGAAACCCTATTCCAGTGGACAAGCACTCATGAAGGTCACATTCCTAAAACTCAAGCCTCCTATAATACTGAGATTTAATCAGAAGGTTATAGAAAATTAACCCCAACCATGCCTTAAAACCACTCAAGCAAGCTTTCAGAATAATAACAATGGATTAAAGCAGAAAGACCAGCAAGACAGAAATTCTCTCCATGAAGAAGTATTGGGAGAATCTCAAAGGAAGGAAGGGAGACAAAAAGAAGAATAATAGCAAAATTTGCTATTTTTTTTACCTCCTACACCTGGGTTTTAGACAAAAAAAATAAAAGTCATATTAAAAGTCAAGAAAAACAGAGACTAAAGAAACAAAGAAAGCATTATAATCATGTTCTGAATTACACAGATGATGTCATTATCAGACAGGGAATTTAAAATAACTATGATTACTATGTTAGGGGTTCTAATGGGAAAAACACACAATATGCAAGAACTGATGTGTAATGTAATCATAAAGATGGAAATTCTAAGGAAGAATTTACAGGAAATGTTAGAAATCAGAACACTGACATAAATAAAGAATTTTTTTTATGTACACATCAGTAGACTTAACATTACTCTGAAAAAAAATCATGAAATTGAAGAAACTTCCAAAACTAAATTTCAAAACAAAAGAATGAAAACAATAACAAAACAGTACATTGAAGAACCGTGGGGAATTTTCCAAGGATGTAACATACGCATAATTGGATCACCAGAAGAAGAAGACAGAGAGAGTAAAGCAGAAATATTTAAAGTAATAAAGTTTGCAAAATTTCCAAAAGTAATTACAGACATCAAGCCACAGATCTGGGAAGCTTAGAGAAAAGAAAGCAAAATAAATCCACCAAGAACCCACACCTAGGCATATCATATTGAACCTGCAGAAATCAAAGGCAAAGAGGAAATCTTGAAAGAAGTCAGAGAAACGAAAGCATCATACCTATAGAGTTACAAGAATAAGAATCACAGAAACGTTTTTGTAAGAAACCATGCAAGCAAGTAGAGAGTAGGGTAAAATCTTTAAAGCACTCAAAGAAAAAAAATCAACTTAGAATTGTGTATCTAGAGGACTTCTTTAAAACTGAAAAAGAAATAAGACATTCTAAGCTAAAGAAAAACTGAGGGAATTTATCACCAGCAGACCAGCACTCTAAGTAAAGCTGAAATAAGTTCTACAGAGAAAAAGAAAATTATATCGGTCAAAAACTTGGATGTGCATAAAGAAAGGAAGAACATCAGAGAAAGAATAAGTGAAAGCAAAAATTTGTAGTTCTAGAAAGCAAGGAAGCACAAACCGACCAACCAAAACCAAAAGCAAAACAAAAACAAAACCACCACAATGTTGGGTCTCTGTCAAAGGGACACAGGAGCGAACTGAAAGAGTTTCCAAAGGTCAAAACTGGAACAATATAAAAAACAAACTACATAAAGTAGCATTGGATTATAAACCAAATTATAAAATAGATACCCTTAACCCAAACTGATATAAATAAGTCATTAAATAATAAATAAATTGGGAATAATACACAAATCTCCTATGCAGAAGAATTCAAAATAACTCATGTAGATATTCCACTGTCAAGGTGGTAGATCATAGTTCCCAAATCCTTAAATGTAGGCTGCACACAATGCCTTTCATCCAAAGAGCATAGCACTAAAAGGGGAAAAATAATAACCTTACCATGAAGAAACTACCTCAACCAGGTGGTCAAGGTTGACATCAATAGTGATAAATCATGTTGAGGATACATGTTCTTGAGATAATATGATAAGAGTGATGCTTTATCCCTGTGGTCTTCCACCTCAACACCATAATTCCAATCTACTAATAATTGTGAATTAATTGCCATTTCATTTAGTCTTGAAAAACATCACAAAAATCCCATTGAACAAATATTTAAGCAGTAATCAAAATTTTCAAGTCAAAAACAAAGGAAGTTTGGGGGGGGCGGAGCAAGATGGCGGACGAATAACACCGCCAGACAGAGGGTCTCTGCAGAAAAGACAGATTCTAGCAGAAACTAGAGGAAAGAAGCAGGAAGACGAGCATACAGCGGACAAGGGCCGGAAGGAGGGGTACCTAAGACCCCGGGAGACTCCACGGGAGGAGGCTGAGGAGGAGAACTGGAGGCTGAGACCACCGGAGCAGCCCGGAGACCAGCGGCAAGGGTAGGTGGATTCACTGTTTCCCCTCCCCTGCATTCGGGACTGCTGGTGGGCTCCCCAGCGGGTGGAGAGACCGGCAGACACCAGCCCAGAGATCGCCGCCGCCTGCCAACGGTGAGCCTGTAGCAGACGTGGCACCAGGTTCCCAACTTCCTCTGGGCACCTCCGTGTGCACAGACCGGAGCCGCACGGCAGGCGCCATATTGCCTCCTCCTCCCCTCCCCCGACCCAACCCGCGGCTGCCCAGAGAGACAATACAGCCACCAGCCGGAGGCACCTCCAGGGAATGGGACCTTCCCGTTTGGGACCCCGCCCGCCCTCCCAGGTGCTGCTGGCACCGTGTTCCCAGGAAAACGGTGCCGACTCAGAGGCTGAGAGACATAGACCCAGCTTGGGCTCCCTGTGGGTGAATTAGGACCGGAAATCCTCTCCCTGGTGGGAATACAGTTTGAACTCTGGGACCCAGAGGTCGGACCTGCAGACCAGATCCCCTGCACCGAGGGCTAGCATTGCCCGGGGCACAGAAGGATTATACGTGAACAGCCTACTGAGGTCTGTGTGCCTCCAGGGGCGGATCGGCATCCTAGAGGGCAACCCGCCTCCCAGGAGGAGGCCGTGCGCCCAACCCAGGTGGCGTTCCTGTGCAGGGAACCTCCCCGCCGGCATCACAATCCGGGGAGGCCTGGTGGCTTGTGGTCTGGCCTGCTGGCAGAGGCCCAGGAGTAGCTGCGGAGTTGGGGAGGGTGGAAAGAAGCGAGGCCTGCTGCAGACTGTGGGTCTCAGACAGCCCCACCCCCACACCCAGACTTTCTGGCTGAGCGAGACCATTCCAGCCCCGCCCTGACAGCAGAGAACAGAACTTTGACCCCTGCTAACGGCCTGAGGGCAGGCTTACCCAACCCAGCTCCGCCCAACAGGGACGGCATCTTGCACAGCCTTTCCACGGCACCCACTGACTCAATATACAGGGAGTGGTCCAATTTCACCCACAGGCACCACCTAACGCCTCAGAAACTAAACAAGGTGTGTGAATACCCAAACAATAACCTAAGGAAAGAAACAACAACTGATCGACATGGGAAGAAATCAGCGAAAGAACTCAGGAAATATGAAGAACCAAACGGAAAACACACCCCCAAAGAGGAGCACCAGCCCCCTAGAAACGGACACCGACCAAAATCAGGAAACCAATATGACAGAAGAGGAATTTCGTATGTGGAACATAAGAACACTCACCCAGCTGCAACAACAACTCAACAACCAACACGAAGAAACCACAAAAAGTCTCCAGGATATGAGAAAAGAAATAGACACATTGAAGAAAAGTGTAACCGAACTCCTGGAAATGAAGAATCAATTCAAGGAACTACAAAATACAGTGGAAAGTCTCAAGAACAGGGTAGATGAAGCAGAAGAAAGAATCTCAGAGCTTGAAGATAACACCCTTCAATTAAATAAATCAGTCACAGAAATAGAGCAGAGAAACAAGAGAAAAGAGCAAAGCCTATAAGAGCTGTGGGATTATGTGAAGAAACCTAATGTGAGGGTCATAGGGTTACAGGAAGGGGAAGAAGACAACACTCAAGGGTTGGACAAGCTGTTTGAAGATATAATAGAGGAAAATTTCCCAGGCCTTGCTCAAAATCTTGATATACAAGTTCAAGAAGCTCAGAGGACCCCTGGGAGATTCAACGCAAACAGGAAGACGTCACGACATGCAGTCATCAGACTGACCAAAGTATCAACTAAAGAGGCCCTTCTAAGAGCTGTAAGACAAAAGAAGCAAGTAACATACAAGGGAAAGCCAATTCGAATAACATCAGACTTCTCTAATGAGACTTTACAAGCAAGGAGAGACTGGGGCCCCATTCTCACTCTTTTGAAACAAAACAATGCCCAGCCTAGAATCTTATTCCCTGCAAAACTAAGCTTCGTATATGAAGGAGAAATAAAAACATTCTCAGACAAGCAAAGGCTCAGAGAATTCACCAAGACAAGACCAGCCCTACAAGAAGTGCTTAAAACAGCGTTATGCACGGAACATCATAATAATAACCCACGAATGTAAAAACAACCAAAACCCAATGATATTAAAGGCCAGATATTACAATGGCTCAAGACAGAAATCATAGCAGCAACATCCAACCCAACAGAATGATCAGTAATCTACCTTACCTATCAGTTCTCTCAATAAATGGGAATGGCTTAAACTCTCCACTCAAGAGACATAGGCTGGCTGAATGGATAAGAAAATACAGGCCAAGTATATGCTGTCTTCAGGAAACACATCTAACCTGCAAGGGTGCATATAGACTAAAAATAAAAGGGTGGAGATCAATATTCCAAGCAAATAGAAGCCAAAAGAAGGCTGGTGTGGCAGTTCTAATTTCAGACGATTTAGTTTTTAAACCAACAAAAGTAGTAAAAGACAAAGAGGGTCATTATATAATGGTGAAGGGCACAGTCCAACAAGAAGAGATAACAATTTTAAATATATATGCACCCAACTTAGGTGCACCCAGATTCATAAAGCAAACCTTACTGGAGCTAAGCAAATGGATTAATAGCAACTCCATAATCGCCGGAGATTTCAACACCCCACTGACGGCACGAGACAGATCCTCCAAATAGAAAATTAATAAAGAAATAATGGACTTAAACAAAACTCTAGAACAACTGGGTCTGACTGACATCTACAGAACATTCTACCCAAAATCCACTGAATATACGTTCTTCTCATCAGCTCACGGGACATTCTCTAAGATTGACCATATCCTAGGACACAAAGAAAATCTCAAGAAATTTAAAAAAATAGAAATCATACCATGTACCTTCTCAGATCACAGTGGAATAAAACTAGAAATCAACCCTAACAGAAACTCACATTTCTACACAAAAACGTGGAAATTAAACAACCTCCTACTAAATGATTACTTCGTAAATGAAGAAATCAAGACGGAAATAAAAAACTTCTATGAAGAAAACGACAATGGAGAGACAAGTTATCAACTCCTCTGGGACACAGCTAAAGCAGTTCTGAGAGGAAAGTTTATCTCCATAAATGCCTATAACCAAAAGACAAGAAGATCACAAATAGACAATCTAATGAAACGACTCAAAGAGCTGGAAAAAGAAGAACAGACCAACCCCAAACCCAGCAGAAGAAGTGAAATCAACAAGATCAAATCAGAACTAAACGAAATTGAAAACAGGAAAGCTATTCAGGAGATTAATAAAACAAAAAGTTGGTTCTTTGAAAAAATAAACAAAATTGACACGCCATTGGCTAAGCTAACGAAAAGCAGAAAAGAGAAATCTCTAATAAGCTCCATCAGGAATAAAAAAGGAGATATCACAACTGATCCCAAAGAGATACAAGATACAATTTATGAATACTACAAAAATCTTTATGCACACAAACTGGAAAATGTGGAGGAAATGGACAAATTTCTAGAAACACACAGCCTCCCTAGGCTCAACCAGGAAGAAATAGATTCCCTGAACAGACCAATCTCAACAGCTGAAATAGAAACAGCAATTAAAAATCTCCCTAAAAAGAAAAGTCCCGGTCCAGATGGCTTCACACCTGAATTTTACCATACTTACAAAGAAGAACTAGTACCTATCTTGCAGAAACTATTCCACAACATCGAGAAGAACGGAAACCTCCCCGACACCTTTTATGAAGCGAATATTACTCTGATACCAAAACCACGAAAGGATGCAACAAAAAAAGAAAACTACAGACCAATATCACTAATGAATATAGATGCAAAAATTTTCAACAAAATCTTAGCTAACCGAATCCAGACGCTTATCAAAAAAATAATCCACCACGACCAAGTGGGCTTCATCCCAGGGATGCAGGGATGGTTCAACATACGTAAATCTATAAATGCAATTCACCACATCAACAGAAGCAAAAACAAAGACCACATGATTCTTTCAATAGATGCAGAAAAAGCTTTTGACAAAATTCAACACCCTTTCATGATACGAACACTTAAGAAAATAGGCATAGAAGGGACATACCTAAAAATGATACAAGCCATATATGACAGACCCATAGCCAACATCATACTGAATAGGGAAAGATTGAAATCATTCCCACTTAGAACTGGAACCAGACAAGGCTGCCCACTATCTCCACTTCTGTTCAACATAGTGCTGGAAGTCTTGGCTACAGCAATCAGACAGGAAAATGGAATCAAAGGTATCCAAATAGGGGCAGAAGAGATCAAACTTTCACTGTTTGCTGATGATATGATATTGTATCTAGAAAACCCCAAGGATTCAACCAAGAAACTCCTGGAACTGATCAATGAATTTAGTAAAGTCTCAGGATACAAAATCAATACACAGAAATCAGAGGCATTCATATACGCCAACAACAATCTAATTGAGAACCAAATCAAAGACTCAATTCCCTTCACAATAGCAACAAAGAAATTAAAGTACCTAGGAATATATTTAACCAAAGAGGTAAAAGACCTCTACAGGGAGAACTATGAAACACTGAGGAAGGAAATAGCAGAGGATGTAAACAGATGGAAATCCATACCATGCTCGTGGATCGGCAGACTCAATATCATCAAAATGTCTATACTACCCAAACTGATCTACAGATTCAATGCAATACCTATTAAAATCCCATCAGCATTCTTCACAGATATAGAAAAAATAATTTTACGCTTCGTATGGAACCAAAGAAGACCCCGAATATCAAGAGCAATTCTAGGCAACAAAAACAAAATGGGAGGCATTAATATGCCAGATATCAAACTATACTACAAAGCTGTAGTAATTAAAACAATATGGTATTGGCACAAAAACAAGAACATTGACCAGTGGAACAGATGTGAGAATCCTGATATAAAACCATCCTCATATAGCCGTCTCATCTTTGACAAAGCAGACAAAAACATACGCTGGGGAAAAGAATCTCTCTTCAATAAATGGTGCTGGGAAAACTGGATAGCCACCTGTAGAAGGCTAAAACAGGACCCACACCTTTCACCTCTCACAAAAACCAACTCACGCTGGATAACAGACTTAAACCTAAGATATGAAACTATTAGAACTCTAGAGGAAAAAGTTGGAAACACTCTCCTAGACATCGGCCTGGGAAAGAGTTTATGAAGAAGTCCCCAAAGGCAATCACAGCAGCAACAAAAATAAATAAGTGGGACATGATCAAACTACAAAGCTTCTGCACAGCCAAAGAAATAGTCATGAAAGTAAACAGACAACCTACAGAATGGGAGAAAATTTTTGCATCCTATGCATCCGATAAGGGACTGATAACTAGAATATACTTAGAACTCACGAAAATTAGGAAGAAAAAATCAAATAACCCCATTAAAAAGTGGGCAAAGGACTTGAACAGAAATTTTTCTAAAGAAGACAGAAGAATGGCCAACAAACATATGAAGAAATGCTCAACATCTCTAATCATCAGGGAAATGCAAATCAAAACCACAACGAGATATCACTTAACCCCAGTGAGAATGGCCTTTATCAAAAAATCTCCAAACAATAAATGCTGGCGTGGTTGCGGAGAGAGAGGAACACTCTTACACTGCTGGTGGGACTGCAAACTAGTTCAACCTCTGTGGAAAGCAATATGGAGATACCTTAAAGCGATACAAGTGAATCTACCATTTGATCCAGCAATCCCATTGCTGGGCATCTACCCAAATGATCCAGTGACACTCTACAAAAAAGACACCTGCACTCGAATGTTTATAGCAGCACAATTCATAATTGCAAGGCTGTGGAAACAGCCCAAGTGCCCATCAATCCAAGAATGGATTAATAAAATGTGGTATATGTATACCATGGAGTACTATTCAGCTCTAAGAAACAATGGTGATATAGCACATCTTATATTTTCCTGGTTAGAGCTGGAACCCATACTACTAAGTGAAGTATCCCAAGAATGGAAAAACAAGCACCAGATATATTCTCCAGAAAACTGGTATTAACTGAGTAGCACCTAAGTGGACACATAGGTACTACAGTAATAGGGTATTGGGCAGGTGGGAGGGGGGAGGGGGGAGGGGGGTGGGTATATACATACATAATGAGTGAGATGTGCACCATCTGGGGGATGGTCGTGATGGAGACTCAGACTTTTGGGGGGAGGGGGGGAAATGGGCATTTATTGAAACCTTAAAATCTGTACCCCCATAATATGCCAAAATAAAAATAAATTAAAAAAAAAAACAAAAAAAACAAAGGAAGTTTGAGTAACTATTACTGTTAAGATGTGTCTGAGGAGATATGATGATTAGATATAATGTGGTTTCCTGAATTAGATCTGGGATAACACACACAAAAGAGAGTATTAAGTAAAAACTAAGGAAATATGAATAAGCAACAGTCTTTAATTAAAGAAACAAAGAGATACCATTTACCACCCAATAGTATGGCTAAAACTAAAAAGAGTGATGATACAAAGCTTGGCAGGATGTGAAACAATTGTAGCTCTCTTGTGCCATGGATGGGATGTGAAATGGTACAGCCACCTTGGAAGCAGTTACGGTTTCTTAAACGCATGCCTACCCTGAAACCCAGATATTCGACTTCTACATATTTACCTCAAATATAGGAAAACATGTGTTCACACAAAATGTGTACACAAATATATACAGGTAAACCTCAGAAATATTGTAGGTTCAGTTCCACATTGCCACAATAAAGCGAATATTGCAATAAGACAAGTCACACACATTTTTGATTTCCCAGCACATATAAAAGTTATGTTTACACTACACTGTAGTTTATTAAGTGTGTGATAGTATTATATCTTAAAAAGTAAATATTTTGATTTAAAACTACATTATTGCTAAAAGAAAAATGCTAACTATCCTCTAAGCCTTCAGCGAGTCATAATCTTTTTGCTGGTGGAGGGTCTTGCCTCAGTGTTGATGGCTGCTGGCAGAGCAGAATGGTGAATCCTGAAGACTGAGATGGCAGTTTCTTAAAATAAGACAACAATGAAGTGTGCTACCTCAATTGACTCTTCCCTTCATGAAATATTTCTCTGTAGCATGTGATGCTTTTTGAGATGCATTTTACCCACAATAGAACCTCTTTCAAAACTGGAGTAGTAGTCTCTCAAACCCTGTTCATCACTACATTTGCCACTGTTATAAAACATTGCCACTGTTTTATCAACTACATTTATGGACTATTCCAAATCCTTTGTTGCCATTTCAAAAATGTTCACGGCATCTCCATCAGGAATAGATTCCATCTCAAGAAACCACTTTCTTTGCTCATCCATAAGGATAAGCAACTTCTTATCCTTTCAAGTTGTATCATGAGATTGCAGCAATTCGGTTGCATCTTCAAGCTCCACTTCTATTCCAGCTCTCTTGCTATTTCCACCATATCTGCAGTAACTTCCTCCATTAATGTCCGGAACCCCTCAAAGTCATTTATGAGGGTTGGAATCAAATTCATCCAAACTCCTGTTAATGTTGACATTTTTACCTCCTACCATGAAGGTTGATTGCTCTTAATGGCTTCTAGAATTGTGATTCTTTCTAGAAGGTTTTCAATTTATTTTGCCCAAGTCCATCAGAGAAATTCCTATCTATGGCAGCTATAGCCTTATGAAATATATTTCTTGAATAATAACCCTTGAAAGTCAAAATTAGCCCTTGATCCAGGGGATGCAGAATGGATGATGTGTTAGCAGTCATGAAAACAACATTAATCTGTTTGTCCATCTCCATCTTGGATGACCAGGGGCATTGTCAGTGGGCAGGAATAGTCTGAAAGGAATCTTAATTTTTTTTTTTTTTCCAAAGCAGTAGGTCTCAACAGTGGGTTTAAAATAGTCAATAAACTATGCTGTAAACAGATGTTCTATCATCCAGGTTTAATTCTTCCACTTATAGGGCACAGGAAGAGTAGATTTAGCATAATTCTTAAGGGCCCTAGGATTATCAGATTGGTAAAAGAACACTGGCTTCAAATCACAGTCACCAGGTGCATTTGTCCCTAACAAGAAAGTTGGCCTGTCCTTCGAAGTTTTGAAGCCAGGAATTGATGTCTCTTTAGCTACAAAAGTCCAAGATGGCATCTTCCTCTAATCTATAGCTGTTTCATCTACACTGAAAATCCGTTGCTTACTGTAGCCACCTTTATTGGTGGTCTTAGCTGGATCTCAGTAGCCTGCTGCAGCTTCTATACCAGCATTTGCTGCTTCACCTTGCACTCTTATGTTGTTGAGAAAAGTCTTTCCTTTAACCTCATGAGCCAACCTCTGCTAGGTTTCAATGCTTTCTCTGTAGCTTCTTCATCTTTCTCAGCCTTCATAGAATTGAAGAGAGTTAGGGCCTTGCCTGGTATAAACATTGGCTTAAGGGTGTGTTGTGGCTGGTTTGCTCTATCTAGACCACGGAAACTTTCTTCCTATCAGCAATAAGGTGGTTTTACTTTGTTCATTTATGTGTTCAATGTGGTAGCACTTTTAATTTCCTTCAAGAGGTTTTCTTTTGCGTTCACAACTTGACACAAGATGCCTAGCTTTCAGCCTAACTCAGCTTTCAACGTGTTTTTCTCACTAAGCTTAATTGTTTCTAGTTTTTTTATTTAAACTGAGAGACGTGACTCTTTCACTTGAACACTTAGAAGCCACTGTAGGGTTATTGACTGGCCTAATTTGCATATTGATGTGTCTCAAGGAATATGTCAGCCTGAAGAGAGGGAGAGAGATGGGAGAAGCACCGGTGAGTGGAGCAGTTAGAACACACACAACATTTATTAATTAAGTTCACCATCTTGTATGGGAACAATTCATGGTGCTGCAAAACAATTAAAATAGTAACATCAAAGACCACTAATCACATATCACCATAGCAGATATAATAATGACGAAAAATTCTGAAGTATTGCATGAATACCAAACTATGACACAGAGACATGAAGCGAGCACATACTGTTGGAACAATAGCACTGATAGACTTGCTCCACACAGATTGCCACAAACTTTCAATCTGTAAAAAATGCAATATCTACAAAGCACGATAAAGTGAAGCATGATAAAATCATACATGCCTGTATGGAATATTTATTTGTGATGACCAATATAACTTGAAACAACTCAAGTTCCTTTTCACAAGTGAATTATTATAATAAACAAATTGTGATATATTCATTTAACAGAATACTTCCCTATGATATAAAAGAACAAACTAAATTATACGAGCAACAACGTGGATGAATCTCAAAAACTTTGTTAGTGATAATTGACAAACTAAAAAGAGTACCCTGTGCATGATTCAATTCATATAAAATTCTAGAAAATGCAAATTAATCTTTAATGACAGAAATCAGATCAGTGATTTTTGGGAATTGGGATTAGAGGGACAGATGGACTACAAAGAGCAAAGAGAAAACTTTTGGAAGTGATAGAAAGATTTATTATCTTGATTGTGGCAATGGTTTTACAAATACATATATGCACACAATGAACTGTATATATGCAGTCTATTGTATGTCCATTATACCTCAAAATTGGTTTTAAAAATGAGAAAAGTTTTTTTTTAAAAAAAACTTGCTCCCTACTCTATTTCTAATTTCTTTCTAATTTCTTTCTAATTCCTTTCTCAAACAAAATTACCCAATGATTATAATATTTTGAAAAGTACTTTAATTCATTTTATGCATCTTTAAATGAAGTATTAAAAGAAAGTCATGTATTGTCAGCCCCTTGTATCCATACATTCTGCATCTGTGGATTTAAGCAACAATAGATCAAAAATATCCAGGAATAAATTCACAAAGTTCTAAAAACCAAAACAAGGATTTGCCAGGTTCCAAGTACTCCTTTGACTCTATGTAGGTATTGCATTAATATTAAGTATTGTAATTACTCTAGAAATAATTTAAAGTATATGAGAGAATGTTCATAGACTATATGTAAATAAGACACCATATTATAAAAAAGACTTGAGAATCTTCAGAATTTGGTATCCACAGGGGTTCATGGAACCAAGTCCCAGAGGATATTGAGGTCTGACTGTACATATAGTAGGTTAAAATGGAGCGGCACTTCTTAAAGTGAGGTTGGGTGGCCTGGAAGTCCCACATTCTTACTGTCCCTTGCTTTCCAAACCATCCCTAGCACTCCACGATTTCCCCTTGCAGAGCTTGTTGATCTTTTATGAACTTGACATCTGGCTCCATGGTTTTCCTAGATTAACAATCCACAGGTCCAATTATACCAGTCAATGACAATAGCAATCTCTGTGATGACAGTAGCTCACTTTTGACTTGGACAAATAATTTTGTTTCTCTGCATCTCAATCTACCCATTTTTTTTAAAAAGTCAGAGTGATGAGCTATATTATTTATAATTACTTGGCTATTATTAGCTCTAAATAGTTTAATTATATATATATGAATATATGTATATATTGAAAAACTTCTCAAGTTTCAGTGTGGGAAATGAAACCAATCTAGATATTATAAAGAGTTAATATAGACAACTAAATTCTTACAAAACCTGTGGAAGAGCAGGATTACAATAGGTCAGGGAAGATGCTAATACCATTCAGTAATACAGGAAGTACTAGTATCTCAAATAATTTCTGCCAAGCATACCAGCTGTTAAGAGCATTAAAGGAAGTAATTTACAGGAAAATGAATGTGAGCCACTGACAAAATGTCACATCTTCCTTATGTTAAAGCTCAGCATCACCCACTGCTAGAGTAATAATGACATCTTTCTTTTCCACCTTCCAAATATCTTTCCAGTACCTCTCACTTGTAAAATTTTAAACTGGAATGGACTGACAAAGAAGTCTAGGAAATGTGGATTTTAGCCTTCTAGTTACTACAATACAGGGAATGGCCTAATACGTTAAGATACTAACAGGTAATCTAGTAAGGTAGTGTTGTTTAACAGGATGAAGGAGAAAAGTATACTTATTTGTTCAATGAATCAATGAGTATATTCAATGTAGGTTGAAATTACTAAAGCACACTTTATTGAAAAAAAATGGAATTGTACAGGAGTCTTGAACTGTGTGAAAATGTTCATTAAAAAGGAAATATCAAGTTAGAAAACTTTATTAGATGACTTTTTCTGCAAAACAGATGACTCCAAATTTGAGGTTTTAAACAACAAACATTAATTTATCTCACAATTCTCTGAGTCAACAATTTAATCTGGGCTTGTCTGAGAAGTTCTTCTGAGCTCACTCCCTCCACTGCAGTCAGGTGCCACACTACCTAGAGGCTACTTTGTCTAAGATATCTTTAGCTGTAATAGCTCAACTCTTTCCTATGAAGTCTCTTCTTTTCCAGCAAGCTAGACTTAACTTGTTATCCTGGCAACTTGTCTGATTTCAAGGAGAGACACTAGAAACACACAAAACCTTTTGGTGAGTAGGTTATCAGACTTACACCATGTCAATTCCAGGGCAATCTATTGGTCAAAACAGACCACATGTCTAGTTGAGATTCAAGAAGTAGAAAAACAGAGCCAACTTCTGGAGCATATGGATACAAAAAGCCTAAAGAACAATGACCATTTTTTGTATCTGCTATTACTACAGTCTGTTAATTGATTCAGCCAATATCCTTAAGCTATTGTGGACAGGAATATTGTTTGTAGTTGGAAGATCAGAGAATGTTACAGATTACTCATGTGAACCTAGTCTAATTCTGCAATGTTAGGTAGTATTAGTATTATAGATTCTTGTACTCAGTATATTAGATGTAAAAGGAAGCAAAGATAATATTTCTCAATGGCTTTGTTTTACAGATGACAAATATTTGACCCAGAAGTGTTAAGTGAGTTTCTCAAGGTCTTACATCCATCAGGTGTATTCAAATGGGACTGAAACCCTACACATATGTCTATTAGTATAGGACCTGCAATGTCAAGAAAAAAATCATTTTGATTTCTCTAGAGTATAAAGTAAATTTATAAGACATATGGGTAGATGTCTATTTGTATGTGTATGTGTGTCTGTGTGTGTGTCCACATGTTTATTCAGTATGCAAATACATACTATACACACACACACAATAGGAAAAGGAGGCATACGAGTACCGTTTTGCATAAGCCTATTGCCCAATTTTAATTTGGCTCTCCTCCTAATTTCTTTTATACCCTGAGCAGAAGTTATTCCCAAAGCTCATTCATACATATACTGTTTAACACATGCCATCTGCTTCTGTAACCTGTGGCTGCTCACAACACGTGTCTTGTAAGGTAAGTAGTTTCTGATATCATCCTAGAAGAAATGCGGCTCCTGCCATTGTTTTCAGGAAGAACAAAGAAATAAATAACCATAATCTTTTCGTGCAGCCATCTCTCCTCTTGCTTATGAAAGACAGGCTAGATTTACCCTCACAATGAACTCATCAATGTATTCTCCAGAGTACTTATTGATTTGCACTGAAGGTGTTGAATCTCCATTAATAGGAAAAAAGTCTGAATTAGGAAAAATATGTATGAAATTATTTTGAAGAATATTAAAAACTAATAATAGTTTGTATAGTACAAAGCTACTGCATCGAACAGCCATGGTTTCTAATCTGATTTTCTGGATGTTTAAAATTTTGCAGTCTTAGATAATTCATTTGACATCTCTGAGCCCCACTGTCCTCGGCTTTAAAAAGAAGGAAGTGAGTGACAACAATAATTACACATCATCTGAATATTGTCATCGCCACTAGTAATAAATGCACATCCAGTGTTTAGTGAAGTGCATGGTAGAGGGCAAATAATAAATGTTAGCCCATCACATTGTTATTTTATTAAGTACAAACGTTTCAACAAGATGTTGTAAGTAAGCTACTATAGTTGCTATAATTCACACATTAATTGTTGAGGGTAAATGAGGGTGGCTATGGGGCATCAGAGACCATCAAATCAAAGTGTGGGTCAGCATGAAAAGCTTCCCGCTATTGTGCCAAATTTGGACTAGGTATTATACCAGAAGCTTCACAGGCATTATTTTTATTGAATACTCTTTATTAACCCTATTTCACAGATAAGAAAACTGAGACTTAGGAGAAGTTAAACAAATTGCTTACAGTCTTAGGATTAAGGAGGAGTAGAGCTTTAAAAGTCTTTTATTTTAAAGAAGATGGCAGATTTATCATTTGTTTTCATTTATCCACATCATTTTCTGTGACTTTCTGTCATATTCAAACTAGATAAGCCATCAGAATACAGCCCTGGGTCTGGACTTCCATTCTTGGCACCAGTAAGTGTTGGGTTACATAATGTCCAAAAGAAATGTTTGCTGAGTTTCCTACCTAACTTCAAGTTGAAAAAAAACTTGGGTTGTTGTAATGTTTTTTCTGAGAGAGAGGACAGACAAGGAAACTGGGGTTCAGACAGTGCAGGAGTTAAGCAGTAATGAAAAATGGCAGGGAGGTTCTGGAGACAAAGTGAATGATCTTGGGGCTAGCAGCCCAAAGATCACATTTTTCTGTGCCAGCCCATGAGTGATAGGAAAAGATATGGTAAGTGGAATGTTCCAGGGATAGAAACAAATTATGTTACAATGTACAGAAGATAGGACTGGAGGGCCATAAATGGGGCTTTTTGTAATTCTGATTCCTGGAAGACTTGCCTATTTTACATTACTGTAGGAGGTATGAAAGAAACAGCTTACTGCTTCAATATATTTTCTCTCAGGGCCATTTTTGTCCCTTCAGCTTCAAGACTGATCAATTGATGAAATCATGGCTCTGACAAGACTAATCTTCACATGTCTTAACAGATGCACACACATAGTAAGTTCTTCCTAAGTACTTGTGGCTGATGATACAACAGTGTGTTAATCTAGAAAGATCCAGGGATTTCAATTAGGAGGAGCTAACTTAACACCTTGTATGTACCAATTCATTTTAACTTTCCAACTTGTTTCCTCATCTTTATTTCAAGCTCAGAACATTGTTTAGGGTGATAAAAAGAGGTAAGAATTAGGAAATTACTATTTATATTTTTGATAAAATCCCCTTGGATTATTCTTACTTGTTCCTATATGTTATATATCACTAGACAGAAGACTAAATCTATACTTAGTAGTTCCAATGCGTGGGTTCTATTTGTAGATTATCAAAGAATTCTCTGACCCTACACTACAATCCATTTGATAGAACTATAAGAAATTTTAGTTTCCACCTGCCTTCTAAGGGGCTCTGTTATCTTTTCTTTGGGGACCCTTTACAAAGAGAAATAGAAGTCAAAATATTTTGCAATTACTCAGTAACCCAAGCCAGGAAGCTAGTCATCATCTTTAAGTTTTCCTCTTCTTATCTACCGTATTCAACCAGTCACCTGCTCCATGAGTCCCTACATTTCTTATCATCTCTTCAGACCCAAATCTAGTCCTCTGGGACTTTTAAAGCATCTTCAAACTTGTCTTTTGATTTCCACCCTCACTGCCTTCGAGACACTTCCAGAATAGGATGACCACAATGGTCATAAAAACCCTTAATATCGTTACACAGTTACTCTGCTTCTCTGTGCTTTTAAGATAAAACTTGAAACTCCTAAACATTATTACAAGACCCCACACAGCCTAGCCCTGATCATTTCATCACTTTACTTCTTCATCTTGCTCTATGCTCTGGTTCTACTAAACTCCCTGTTCTGAGAACTTCCCATGTTCCCCCTGCCTGCACTGTCATTCTCCTCCTAAGATCTTGAATGCTGCTCTCTCAACATTTCAGGTCCAAGAGCAAATGCCACTTATTGGAGCAATTTGCTGAGCCCCAGACCAAATGGAAAACCTCACTTATGGTCTCCTGTATCTCCCTATACTTCCCTTATTAATATAATGTTTACTGCTGTTCACATACTTAGAACTCAAACATTGTCTGCTGAAAGAATTGATGAATAGAAAAGTTAACTTTATGGTTTTAAATCAGTTTGTATTTTTCTTTTATGACAAAGATCACCTGCTCCTCACAGAGCACCATTGTTTTTCTATCCCTAGATTTCCTTGTTCTCAAAAACCAAATGAGTAAATGAATGAATGAATTTATATGAACAAAACTCAACAACAGACTTTGCAATTTCAATTTTCCCTTCCCAGTGAGCCATAAGATGTGCTCAAATACATCAAATTGGTATTAACTGATCAACACTTATGTGTACATATGGAAGTGACATTCATCAGGTGGCGGGCAGTTGGCAGGGGGAGGGGATGTGTATATTCACACTTTCTGGGTGTCGTGTGCACCATCCGGGGGACGGGCATGCTTGAAGCTCTGACTCGGGTGGGACAAAGGCAATATATTTAACCTAAACATTTGTACCCCCATAATATGCTGAAATAATTAAAAAAAAAGATGTGCTCAAATACAGACTAAATTGATCATAAATGACACAAAAACATACATCTTTAGCTCTACTGGCCAAACTGAGACTCAAGTTTTTCTGTGACAAGCAGAGAGAAGTGAACAAAAGCCCTTTCATTTTCCTTCCCTGACCTCACTCTTTATCTCTGGCCTTTCAGGTTTGAGTCCTGAAAAGACCTGGCTGCTTAGAAATATGTAAGGCTGTGAGTTAATTTATAAGATCGTAGACAGCTAGAGAGTTCGTTTAATTGAAAGATATAATTACCAGGTGTTGAAGGCAAAGGGGTTCATTAATTTTGCAGACATTCTGTTGACTGAACTGTCCTCAATTTTAATTTTTCACGACACATCAAGGAGGGGGATACAAGTGGGTCATGAGAATGGACCAATCCTGGGCTTGCAGGCACTTAACATTCCACCCCAGGGGCAAGCAATCTTTCAGAAGCAAAAGGCTAAGTTGTTTTCTTCTTTTTAAAACCCCTCCTGGTGAAACTCTGGAATGATGCTGCATTACCCTCTCAGGCTCCAGGAAGCCCTTCATAGTCTGTCCTTTGTCTACTTCCCCTGCCTCCATTTTCTATATCCTTTCCCATGGCTGTGCTGTTTGCTTGCAATACTTTGAACTTCCAGTGAAACTAATACTAATTATTATAATCATCATTTTAATTACCACTACTGCTATTAGCATTTACCACGCTCTTACTGTGTAGAAGACACTGCTGTACGCGCTTCATTCACAACAGCCCACGTGGTGCCCCCGACCCACCTGTGGAAGTGCTGCTACTAAGCGATGTCTCTTAAGAATGGAAAAACCAGCACCACATGTACTCACCAGCAAATTGGTATTAACGGATCAACACTTAAGTGGACATATAGGAACAACATTTATCGGGTGTTGGGCGGGTGGGAGAGGGGAGGGGGCATGAGCAATATACGTAACCTTAACATTTGTACCCCCATAGTATGCTAAAAAAAAAAAAAAAAAAAGATGAGAATGGTGAGTATGGGAGCCGTCACATTACCTGCCTTGAATCAAGCAGCTAATAAACACAGAACCTGGATTACATGGCAGGCCTGCCTGACTCCACAACCTGTCTCTTAAACACAAGGTTTGTTTTGTTGAATCTGACTGTACATTGATCTGTGCATTTTTTGAGAGTGAATACTGTGTCTTGGCAATTGGTACAGCTCCAATAACTAGCAGAGTGCTTGGCACTTAGAAAACCCTCAGGAAATCTGCTGGAGGAAGAAGTAGACAAATGAACTCTCCTTTCCCTATTCAATTACAGGAGTGCTGGCATCTAGAAAGGAAAGCTTGGCTGTACAGGTGTTGTATCCCAGATAGAGACACAAATGACTACACTTCCTAGAGGAAGTGGCTCAAAGGACAAAAGGTCCTTGCAGCAAAGTTCACAGAGACACTGGAATTAGGGTTGGTATAGTCTTATTCATGGAGATACTGATCGGGTTGATCAAAAGCTTTCCACAGCTTCCTGCTTGCCTTGGCTATAAGAGTCAGATGTTCTCCAACCTAAGAATATAATATAAATATATATTTATATAATATAAATTACAATTTATATAATTTATATTTATGTACATTTATATTATATAATTTTATATAATTATATATTATATATTTATATAAATATATGTTTATATTTTATAATTTGTATTATGTAATATAAATTATAATTTATATAATTTATATTTATATAATACAAATAATAGCAAATAATTATTACATATCTACTATGTACCTGGTCCAATCCAAACATTACCTCTAGTCTCTCACAGTACTCTGAAGCAGAAATTAATACTAGCTCCATTTGACAGAGAAAGAAACTGAGAAATAATATTCCCAAGGGCAGTTATTACTTTAAAGAGAAGGAATTAAAATTTAGGTCTTTGTGACTCCAAAATATATTCTTACTTTTTTTCAAGAAATACTTCATTATTTCAGCATCTTTTATCTTAATCTTTAAATATATTATTTAAGTGTAGCTGTTGATTGAAGACATACATTGAAGACGATAGGAATTTTAGTCAAAATATGCAGGCTATTTTAGAGGGAAAAATGACCTTGAGTTTGAATGTCCCTGATGTTGCTGGCCAAAATTGTCCACATACCCCAAAGTACAGTGGAAGCTGACAATTCAACTAACCAAATATGTGGGAAAATAGCATTGATTAAGTAGAATTCTTAGGAAGTGTTTAATTACATTTCCTGTAACAAAACTAAAGACATTTTGTGTTTCAGCTCATCCTAACGAAAATCTAAATATTTCAAGTCCTGTACAGTGAACAGATCACAGTGCATTTCTCTGCGCCCTTGAAGTTTACTTAATCAGGCTTTGTAGAATACACACAATGTTTTCTTCAGTGTCTTTACTATTGTTGTAGTATTTAGCAATGATCCCTATTTCAGAGAAGAGATTGCTTCCTTATGTTTGTAATCATTTCCTGCTATGATATCACACTTAAAATGTATATGACACTAGGGCTTCTTCATTTGATGAGTGAAAATCTATATACCTTCAATATATCTATATATATTCAAATCTATATACCTTCAATATACCTTTAATATACCTTTCATTCTTCTAAATCTCATAAATGTCTTCTTCTGAACTTCTCTTTGTCTTATTCTAAACTTCATTTAAGTCAGTTTAGGGTAATAGATGCAGAGTTGTAAATAATTTTCTGAAAGGTAGACTGGTCAAAGAAAATTTCCAAGGAGCTGTCAAAAACTACTAAATCCCTGAAGTTGATTCAAACAATGGATACTTGGCATTCGTACACTTACTCTTCCTACTGGATGTAGTGTCTCACCTCACCAGTCGGTACGTACAGACATGGTGATGTTAATATCCGTGCCCAAGTCCCAATTATTCTGAGCCTACTTTGCTGTATTTCCCTGGCCCTGCCTTCAGCAGGATAGTGATGTTTCCTATGGGTTTAGGAGAAAACTTGCTTATGTTTCCTTCTCTTCAGGGCATCTTCTCCCTGTCCCTGCTTCACTGGGCATAGCTCCCCTCACCTGGTGTTTATCCAAGTCCACAGTGTCATTGAGCTACACCCTGACCATCTGAGGTGAACTGAGGGAAAGGACTTGTCCACAATTCAAACTTTATCAGGTGGACTTCAAAGCAGGGTCGCCCAAGTGTTGCCTAACCATCATTCCTTCCATGTTCCACTCCTCTTGGGAATTCAAGCCCAATTTGTTCAGAGTGAAAAGAACATGTGCCATCTCATTTATCGACTGCTTAATCTCCCAGATGTTTTGAAGGGAAAGAAACAAAACCAACAAAAACAACAAGCTGACTTTTCTTCATTTAGTCCTTATCCCTTTTGACTTCTCTAAAGCAGATGCTGTGATAGAGTTTGAGGACCATGATCTTTCTTGGGAATCAACACCCATGAAAGAAAGAGGGTGGAAGCAGAAATGGGCAGAGGAAAGTGAGCCACAATAGAGGCCCAGTAATGCATTTATCAACATCACAGAGAGCTCTGAAGGGGCTCATCTGAGCTCCCACATTGAACCTGACTGGTCAGGCACTTATATCGCTTTCTGGATCAGTCATTATATGTAATGTCCCCAGGAAAGGCATGACCTCATTGAGGCAGCTTTCTACAGTTAAGACAGATCCTGAAGAAGATTACAGATGAAGACTATTTTTACTGACAGCACTCCTTGCAACAGAGTAGCTTGCCCCTGTGTCTACCATGGCCGGCAAACAAAAAGGATTTGTGCAACTCTTTGGATAGAAATGAATACATTGACATCTGCATAATGCTCAACACTTCTTCCAGAAGCAACTGAGCCCCAGTTACCACTCAGGTAAATAAACAATTGCCTGCATACTTGATGGAATCATGCACAAGTTTGAGGACATATGTGTGAAGAACATGAAGAACACATAGCATTCTTAATATTTATATCAGGTGAGAGGACACAGCCCTTCTCAGTCATCACCCAGAACTGTGATTTTTCATGTCCTACCCAGACACAGAGTGGAGCCATAGAGCAGAGGTCTGCTTACGAGTCCTGAATCTGGATTGGAGTCTTAGAATATACAGTATAACAAGAGCAGAATTGGAGTGTTGGAACATACGATACAAAGATAGAAAGCTTGGGGGCTCAAGTTGTCAGAGCCAGATTGCTAAACCAAGACCATAGACATCTTCAATCAGAGATTTGAGGACAGAGACTCATTTCAAGATGGAGACGCATTGCTTGAAGCAATGCATTACCAGAAAGGCAGATTCTAGCAAAAAGGAGATTACCTGCAATCCTTTGGCATGGATCTTGACTTTCTAGTGACATTTTTGTTAGTAACATTGGTATTGTATTCTAACATTTTTTTAGAAACATATTATGTATAAGGCACAGTGTCAAATCCACTCTGCACATTATTTTATTAATCTTTAAAATAAACCTATTATTTAGGGGTTATTCTGTCCATTGTATAGGTGTATAGATTGATTCCTATTTATATTAAGAATTTTCCCTAGCTCAATAGCTGGTAAATGGTAAGGCCTCTCAGCCGAGTTCTACTGCAACCAGAGAATAGAAAAAAAAGACCAATAATTGTAAGTCACAAAGTGAAGATTTGGGTTAAATACAAGAAACATTATCATGATACGAGTTGTCCAAACACAGGATTGGCTGTCCTGGTGGAGCTGTCTCCTTCACTGGAAGGGTTCCAGCAAAGACTAGGTGGCCATCTGTCATGCACATTGCCAAGGCAAATTGCAACTGGCTAGAAGGTTGAACTTATGATTTTATAATACCCTTTCCAACCAGAGGCTCTGATTTTAAATCCCTGATAACCCCTGCAATTTCCATTTCAATTCTCTTTCTGAGGCTTTATACAGCTGTCTTGCTTCTCCAATATTTTGACTTTCCCTTGATTTAAAGTGAACATTTACAGTTAGGAATGAAATTTGGATAATTTATACTTTAATAAAATTCTTACTGGAAAAATAATAGATGCTCAACTATACATTATGTTAGCATAACCAAGATAAAGCCGGTATATTCTAGGGCTTGTCTCAGCACAGTGTCACATTCAGAAGGAACTCTAGTTTCACATGAACAAATATTTGAAAATTAAAAAGGCTATTTAAATCTGCAAGTAAGTTTCAAAAGAAATAAGAAATGTCAAACATAATACTGAGAGAAAGGGAAACTTCTTAAAATATTTTTTTCTCAATAAATTTTTCTTATTCTGCAAATGAATGGTAGCTGCTCCCTGAATATTTTCTTTCCAAAAGTCACAATCTCTTCGAAATCCAGCCTCTGCTGGACTTTCTCCCACTTCTACGAATCTATCACTTTATCCTAAGACTATCTCTTTGCCCTTTCCAGTTTAAAACAAGTTGATATCTCCTTTTCTTTCAATTCACTTCACCCATTAATCTAAGAGAGAATCACTCTCTTAGAAGTCAGGAAAAAAATGAGGGTCTGAATATTCACACTTTATGATCACATCTTTATGGATCTCACCAAAGAAAGCAACACGTATGTTGATTGGGTCACTTATTTCACCTGCCATTGCAAGGCCTTCTTCCCAACCTCCCTTCACATTCTCCTACAGTGGGATCTTCTAAGGGCAGAGCTTTGACTGTATCCATTAAAATTACTTCTACACACTTGATCTTAGCCAAAAGGCAAAGAAGTGACTAAAATTAATTCTCATAAACCCAGATGAGTAATTTAGACAAGTCCAGAGTAGCAACCGTGATGCTTTTCGCATTCCCACCCCTGGTTCTGTTTCCTCTGAGACAGAAAGAAAATGAAATGTCTATCAAGTTTATTGCCCCCTCCCCCCAGTTACAGGGGATCACTTGATGTTCCTCTTTATCTTCAGTTTGTCCCTGACATCTTCCCTTCCATGCTGGGGCCTACAGTATGCCAGGGAACATCCTCGCTGGGGACCGATTTTCTCAGAGTGGCAGCAAGTTAGGAGATGCAGCTTCTGGCTACCTCTGAGGCATCAGCCTTTGGAGTTGAAACCACTGATCTATGCCTCCCTGAGTCACATTTTGGGGGATCCAAATTCCAAAGGCTGTAGCAGCCCCTTAGCACCTCATATTCTCATGTCTCATCTGGAGATTTAGCCTGAGTTTTGCTGTAGGAATTGTTCCCAGGGAGACAATACAGTGACTTCTTTTTTTCTCTTTTCCCCTTTCTCTAATTAGTTTTACTAACAGCAAGAATTCAGACATCTCCTTGTATAGGTGGTGAAGTCTGAAATAGTTCTGTAACTCTTGGCTATAAATTACTACTGCACTGACCTGATCTAGGAGTTTCTGATGCTCCAAGCCACCTTGCACCACCTGCTGCCCAATTACCAGCTGTAGAACTCTCTCCAGTCTGGAAGAACACGGAGCTCCTACGTCCCTTTCCTGTCAATGTGCAGATGTCACTAAGCACAGACATTTCAGCCTCTCTTCCCTGTTTCTAGGAGGTTCAGTCCGGCAGTCCACTACCAAAATAGATCGCATAGAATGCATAAATAAATTCTAATCCTCTGCAGATTCACTTAATTGCCATTTTTCCCTTCCTCCCTCCACTTCTTGGTTCATTGCAAGTTTCATCCACTGCTCAGTGTTTCATGTGTTTGTTTTTCCCACTTTGCCATTATGATTACCCCTGCACATTGTCAAGTTTCTCAGGGTAATAGTAGAATCATGGGATTTTTTTTTTTTGTACAAGAATCATAACTTTAAAAACATCACATAATCAGAGATTAAACCTGACACAGGCTATCAGGTCTTCCTGTTTAACAGCTAAAGTCATGCTTCTCTGTGGCCCCATCAAAGACACAGTTTATAATTCACTGAGCCAGCTTTGAAATCATGAAATTCTTGATGAATTGTTCTTAATTTGGGTGAGTCACAGAGTGTTAAGTATTGTGCATAAAGTGAGACTTATTGATACTTTATATGATAGTATGTCTAATTTGTAGAATTCAAATTCACATAAAATGCCTGTAATACTAATTCCACAACGTGCTTGATGGAGTACCCCAGAGCAGAAGCTTAATTCTCAGGGATTCTGTCTCAAAAACTTAGCTCAGGAAAAAGTCTTGAATGAATCCATGATATCTTTTACTGACCACATCTCCCTATAATTCTTTAAGGTACTGAACATCCATAGGAACCGGTTTAAAACGATAAATATATCTAACCTAAAATGAGCTGTAGTAGCCATGGAAATGCATGGTGCAAACCTTCTGCTGAAGGAGGGGTGGAGAAGCATTGCTGAGAGATGGCCTCAGCGGTTGCTCTAATGAATCCCCATCCCATCTGTGGCCACACTTCCCATGGGATGCCTTCAGCCAATGACTGAACACCATGAAGGTGCTAATACCAGTCTGTTCCTGTGCATCACAGGCCTCCTCTAACAGGTGACTTTAGCCCTTCTTGAAACTTCCTTAAGCTACCCAACCTGACACTATTCTTACCAACACTCCTTGTTTTCTCTTCTCCTTCCCTGGTGTCAGACTTGCCCTCCAATCTGAAATCTCTCTTTCCTGATTCCTCCCTTTAACCTTTCTGAGCATTTCTCCCCTAATAAATCTTTTGCATATCTAATCCTATCTTCCATCTGGTGCTCCACAGTAATGCCCTTTAGACTTACTCAGTTTAGTAAGCATCCACTTCTAAATTATATTGCCCAAAGAACGTAATGCTTACCCCAAAGTGCAGTCTATAGCATTCTTCTGGACCTAATGGCACACTGATGGACCTATGGCACTTGGATACATCTAAGGATTGTTCTAGGACACATCTCTAGGACCACCGTGGCTCATATTGGAGCAACATCTATCCTACTAGTCCCATTAATTTGGCAGCTATGATAAAAACACATTCTTAGCTCAGTTGCAGGTTGAATATTTGTTCTAAGTTGAAACTGAGCATTGCACTTTTTTTCCCCAAATCCCAGATGAGTTCTCCAGAATGAAACCAAATGATGTTTGATATACCATCTTAATACAATGTTACATTTATAAGGAACTTCAGTCTGACATCTAAAAAAAATTGAAATTGATATCTTATTTTATAGTCATTAATAACACTTCAAATAAGTCAATTTAAAAAAAGAAATGAAAATTTTGAAATACCAATTCTTTAGCTTTTCCAAGAATTGTTAGCTATCTGGCTAGGCACAGTGGCTCATGCCTGTAATCCTAGCACTCTGGTGGCCTAGGCAGGTGGATCGTTTGAGCTCAGGAGTTCGAGACCAGCCTGAGCAAGAGTGAGACCTTGTCTCTACTAAAAAAATAGGAAGAAATTAGCTGGACAACTAACAATATATATAGAAAAATTATCCAGACATGGTGGCATATGCCTGTAGTCCCAGCTACTCGGGAGGCTGAGGCAGGAGGATCACTTGAGCCCAGGAGTTTGAGATTGCTGTGAGCAAGGCTGATGCCACGACACTCTAGCCTGGGCAACAGAGTGAGACTCTGTCTCAAAAAACAACAACAACAACAACAACAAAGAATTATTACATATCCATTTCTCTTCTCTTCAAACTTGCAATAATTCTTCTTTCATATCTCACTCATTTCCTTTTTCTCTTAGGAAACAGAAAATAAGGAAGGTTGTCAACAATACACATAAACAATTGTCATTTTTCCTGTTTCCCCTTTACACAGGTAGATGGTACTCCACATCCAGGTGCTTTTCCTATAGCATCTTCTCAAAGGCCAAGCAGCCTCTAGGACTGTGAAAAACTTGGGCTGACTTTTGGGTCCTTCCAAGTAAGGGAATCATCAAACTAGCCCACACATTAGCAATTCAGCACCTTTCATGATGAAAAATCCTTTTATCCAAGAAAATTTAGGAGGCAGCTGAGTGGCTGGCCTTGTGGCTAATTCAGCAGTGATCTCTCATTCGCACTACTGAGGTCTGGCAGTTCAGTCGGAAGCTGGTGAAGGCTAGAAGTGGAGAAGGCATACATCCCTGCAGGCTGGTCACGGGCCCCCTCCTGCCACCCCTCCCGACTTTACACCCCATAATCAATCCTGGCCACCATTGCCCGCTCCTACCACCTAGCCTGAATTGGTATTCTTCCTGCCGTACCAGTCTGCACTTAGATTTATGATTTATTTAGAATTGGATTACATCAAGGCTCAAGGCCAAGGCTCCATAATCCGTCACCGTCTGCAACGTGCCAAACACAAACATTTGTTTTAGCTGCATCAGCATCCCTAAACCCTGTCCAAAGGATACCCATTGTTAATCGCTATAGCAACTGCATCTTCTTGTGTTTTTCTTTTTTTCACTAACTGCAATCTCTTTGCCTCCCTCCTTTCCTGTTCCACATGAAAGCATTGACTCCATCAAGTAATAGATATTCATAATTTAACAGAATGGTGGCAAGTCTAAGCTACGCTGTTGAAATACATCACAACCAGAGTTGCTTTGCTATTTGTTTTTGTGCTGAATAGCAGCAAGTGTTTTAAGTTATGGGTCTTTCACACAGAAAAGGAGGAGGAAGGAGGTATATGTAATTGTCACCAATATTGATGAGGGCTTCTTGCCTGCTGAGTAAAGTCTCAAGCAGCAAAATTAGGGTGCCTTTTCTTTAACTAGCATCCTATGTCTTTTGCACTTTGTTATTATTTACTAATAATAGTAAAAAGAGCCATATTTGATATTTCAATAGCTCATCAAGGTTAACAAAGGGCAAATATTACCTCACCAAAATTTTATGGTATCTTGTGAAATAAGGATATTTATGCTCTGTTTAATGGATGAGGAAACCTAGGTTCAAAAGAGTGAAGTAGTGGGCTTATGCTCACAGAGTTTGTAAGGGAAAAAGAGAGAACTGTAGAAGATCTTCAGGTTCCAGGACCATAGTTCCTCCTGCTTCACCATTTTCACTTCCTTAACAGAGGAGACATCTATGTGAATTAATTAACTCATACATTAACTAAAAATTGACTTCCTAAAGGGAATCAAGGGAATATCTTGATGAGATACATCTCTTTAAAATATAAAAAAGGAGAAGGACAATGAGTTAAGTAATCAATGCTTTTGAAGATCCAGGACATCCCTAGGCACTGGGAAAATAAATCAAACAACAAGTTACATAGAAAATGAAATAGATTGAGGAAGCCTAGTTTCTAGTCAACCTTTGCTATTAACTCAGTGCAAGCCATCTTTCTTCCTTAAACATTAATTTCTTTGTATGTAAAATGTGGGAATTGAAATAGATTATCTGTAAGTTCAAAAATTTGTGATATTCTCTAAGTGTATCTTAAGCACATATTGCATGCTTAACCTTGAGCCTGACACTTTGAGAAGTGAAAACAGAAGGCTGGTGTTTCTATCCTCCAGCATCATAAAACAAAATTAATGTTCACAAGCCTCAAATAGTGTCACAAACACACACCACCAAATAAAGCAATAGGACACAGCATTTAAGTATTATGTTTTAAGGTTAAAATGTAAATGATGTAGCTGGCCAAAAGAAAGGGGGTTCAAAAGAGGACCAGAATGATCAAGGAAGATGTTCACAGTATAAGAGAAATCTGAGCTGGATGATGATGGGAGAGAGAAACTTGAAGGGGCAGGAAAATGAAAGTCCACAGCCAATAAAGATGATGTAAAGGAAATCCCAGGGTATTGAGAGAACTGGAACATTTCCATCTAGGTGTAAGTATTGACTTCTCTGTACCATAGCTTTCTGCTTTGCTGTGAACCTTTGAAGTTGGACCAAAAGTAAGTACAAAGGAGTCTAAAATGACCATCCACCATTTATTCAAAACTCAATTTTCAAAAGCTCATACAGAGAGATGTAAAGAAGAAGGAAGAATGAAATATAAAACATAGCATAATACAGAATACGAGTGTTGGAAGGGGGATATGCTCCTATCTAATCCAATCAACTAAATAAATGTGGGGGGAAAGAATCCCTCAAAAGGAAGTGACTCTTTCAAAAGGGTACAATGACACAACCACCAGTTCCACTCACACTCTCTGGTCCTTATTCTGGTGTTCTTTGACTACTTTGTGGAAGTAATAAAGTGAAATCAGTAAGAAATATTTTTTAAAATGAGTAAAAGGAAAGAGAAGGGTGGGGGGAGAAGGACCAGGACAGCATTCCAGTAGGATTCTTTATGGAAGTCTGTGCTCACTCAGACATTGGAGGGCTGATTCAAAGCTACCCAAAAATGACAGGAAACTAAAATGATGCTTCTGCTCTCATCCTCTTGTGTTGAGTTCTTTATTAAGTCTTTTGATGATGGATAAAGGGAAGATGTCACCAAAGTTAGATGTTCAGCCTATCCATTTATCTACCTCTGCCTGCAATGGGTCCTCAGTTTAGGTGGTTTTAGGTGGCCAGGCACCCAAATCAGAATAAAGCCAGTTTGCAGTGACCACTGATTCTCATCCTGAACATTGAATTGCCTCAGGAGAATAAAAAAAAAAATACTCAGTAGGTTTTTGTTTGTTTGTTTGCTGTTTCCCTGGATTATTCCAATGTGTACCTTTGATTGAAAATCTTTGGTTTAGGAAAAAAATGAAATTGAGGGTAATCTTAATCGGAACTAATACCTGATTCTTCCAGACTATTGTGTCTAGAACATGAGTCAGGCACTGAAATAAGTGGATATGAGGGTCAAACTTAGAGGAGGACCCTGATAATTCACTCCCATACTAGAAAATGAAGTATTTTAGGGAGCTGTATATCCACATTCTACGTAATCCTTTCTGTCAGTGTTTAAGACTCTTCCAGAGATGACAGGTCTCCTAAGAAGAGACCATAAGACACCAACACTAAATCTTCCAGAAAACATTCCCTGAGGAGACAAAATCCTTATTGAAAAGGACTATGGGGTTCAATCATAATCTGTTAATTAATGTCTGAATTGGGAATTATGTGGCCCACTAAATGTCACTCGGCACTGGTGCTGACTGGTTTGAACCAAAAATATAAAATGGCTCAAGCAGGAAGTGGAGGCTCAAAGTGCCCCTCAGCTAGTGAAGCCCTTAATTTTCCTAAGAGGGCCTTGTTTTGAGTCGAGTGGGACAGGATTTTCTAGAGCCCAGCCCCTGAGCCTGAATCAGACCTATCTTTCTAACAAGAATAGACATGGGAAAAGAGAAAGACGTTTATCTCTGAGGCAGAGGATGAAGCAGGCTTCTGTGGGTCAATGGGATTCCTCTGCCTGAATTTTAGGCTGAGGATGTCAACGGCTTCATAAGAGCTATCAGTGACCCTGACCTCTCATGCACTCTGTAGTCTTGAGTCTTGACCTCTCTCCTGGGGAATGCTGACCTCAGTCAGTCTCCTTCCACCTGAAGAGAAGCTGCGCAGAAACTCTTTTCGCATGAACTGAATAGAAATGCCACAGAAGAAGGGTAATTATGACTGTGCTTGAGGACATTCTGAAGGCAAAACGCCCCAGCTCCTGCCATGGCACCCATGAAGACTCTCTCCCTGAAAATGTATTCAGATTTCCTCTGCTGATCGGATTGATGATGGTAATAATAAACCATTTGTAAGTGCTTACTGTTTGCTAAGCACCATGCTGAGAGTATATATGCACATACATACCAATTTGAGAACAATGAAAGCTTTTCCTATTAATATGTGTGTTGTAAGTATTGAACTAGAGAGATGAACAAAATGTTTTGGAAGCACTGACTAGGGAGGGAGCAACCCATTTTTGTAAGAAAGCACTAGAGAGACTAGAAACATTTCACAGATCCTAGTTCAGCTGAGCTGGGAATATTGGGAGAAACATTCTTATGGGAGCAGGGGAGTTCGGGAAAATAACTCAAGAGTTGTTGGATTATCCAACCAACTTGGAGAGATTATCCAGCATGGCTTGAGGACACAGCTAGGGCAGCTTGAGTCAAAGTGGTCACATCACTCCCTGAAACCCTTTCATGGCTCACTTTTATTAGTAGGACAAAGTTCTGACTTCTTAACCTGCCTTCAAGGTACTAGCCTATGCTTCTCTGATACCTCCCGTTTGTTAGCTACCGCTTAGGCTCATTTTTTTGGTTTCTCAATGAGTCCTTGTGTTATGTAAAGCCTATTATCCCTACTCCTTCTAACAGGCTTTTCCCTTGACTTGGGAAGCCATCCTCCTCAATCTTCACTTTGTTAATGCATATTCGGCCTTGAGATTTCATTCATATTTAGATATACCTTGCTCAAGTAAGTCTCCAGACCAGGCTAGCTTTTCTTCTATTTCCCCTTCATAATAGTCATTATCCATAAAATTACTCTTTCAGGGTTTCCATCCCCACTATACCTTGAAATAGACTGTGTCTTTTTTTTTTTCCTGTGTCCCCTTGTTACTGGTATTTTCCCTAACATCTAGTAGATTTTCCATAATACTTGTTAAAAGAAAGAAAAGGTCAGATGGTGAAAAATATTGAATGCCAGGGTTAAGATATCATGCCACAGGGGCACATAAATGATTGTAGATTAAAAAAAAAAAAAAAAAACCAAGAAGAGGACAGTATCAAAGCTGAGCTACTAAGAGCAATCACTGTGTAGATGATGCTGGAATGGGTGGGGTCTGAGGCTTCCAGCACAGAGAAACTCTTTGACTATACACGTCTGGCTTAAGAGGACATATTAACCAGTCTATCCCTGGAACAGAACCCTGTGTTGTTATCGCTGTTGTTTTTAATGCGGAAAATGATTCTGCTTCAGCCTCCTTGAACTATCAGGGTCCCAACTGATAAAAAAAAAAAAAAAAAAAAAAATAGCCAATCAGGTGAAGCAGTGATGAAGGAAAAGGAGCAAAAATCCTTTCTCCAATCACTTCCCAAATCTCCCCTGTCCTTTGATTTGCTTTCAGAGAACACTTTAGCTCAACAAACAATTGCAAACTACCCAGTTGCAAGGTAAAATGAAAAGCCCACAGGCATTAATTATATATAGAGATATTAAAAAAGAAGCTACTGCTTAATTATTGTTTGCAAATCTCGGTATTTAAATTGACTTATTTGCAAATGTCTGTTTAGAAATTGACTTTGTAATTATAAAGTCAGTGCAGGGATGTCTCAGGCCCTGGAGGAGTCTCTAACGAGGAATGATAATGTAACAGCCAGAGTGAGACATCCTGAGCTGCATTTTAATAACCAGAAGTGGTTGGCATGGGGCTGAGATGCTTAGCAGAAAATCTCTAAATTGGCAAATGAAGGGGCCAGGGCTTCTCTCCCTGGTTGTTGAGGAACCATTGCAGGAGACAGGAGGGGGCAGGCAGGGAGCACACAATTCTAAGAGCGTGGTGAGTGGTGCTGGGGGCAGCAGGAGGAGAGGAGTAGAGTATGCTGTGCTGTGCGCAAGAATGAGTCTTCCTTTGGAACCAATTACGGAGGTTTCAGGAGGTCACCTGCCACCAACCATGTTTTTCTCAAATGCTGAAATCTAGATATACTGTAGTATTATGCTATTATTTGTGGCACTATTGTTGCAAGTTAAATTGTGCCCTTCCAAAGCTCATACACTGAAGTCCCAACCCCTAGAATTTCAGCTTGTGACATTATTTGGAAATAGGGTCACTGTAGCTGTTATTAGCTAAGATGTAGTCATACTGGAGTACGGTGTGCCCCTAACCTAATATGACTGGTTTCCTTATAAAAAGGGGAAATGTGAATACACACACACACACACACACACACACACACACACACACAATGAAAGCCATGCGAAGATAGAGGCAGAGATTAGAGTTATGCTTCTACAAACCAAGAAATCCCAAAGATTGCCAGAAAAGTATGAGAATCTAGAGGAAAGACATGAAACAAATTCTTCCTTATAGGCCTCTTAAGGAACCAACCCTGCCAGCACCTTGATCTCAGACTTCTAACCTCCAAAACCATGAGACAATAAATTTCTGTTGTTTAAGCTGCTCAGCTTATGGTACTTCGTAGCCCTAGGAGACTAACACAAGTGGTATATACAATCCTCAATGGTATTAACCAACTCTACTAAGGAATTGGAGATGGACCAATTGGAAGGGAACAAGAGATTTTCTCAAAATACTATAATATTAGGCATGGAAAAGACCTGACCTTAAAACCATCAATGGTTCTCAAACATGGTTACATTTTGGAATCACCTGGGGAGTTTCAAAAATACCAATGCCTAATATCCTCTGCTCAGAGTTTCTGATATAATTAATCTGGGGTACCTCCTGGACATAGGGCTTTTAGAAGCACCCCAGGAGAGCTCATTTGTAGCCAAGGTTGAAAACCACCGTTCTAGATTTTAGATTATCTCCCTCATTGAACAGGAGAGGAAATTAAGGCTCAGAGAGGTGAAGAAATAATTGCCCAGGGTCATATTGCTAATAAGTGGAAGAAATGAGAGGTGACCCAAGCACCTCGACTTTCAGTTCACTGTTCTTCCCACTGAGTAGCACTTCGGTCCTCCCGGCTCTAGATGGGGAATGCAAGTGCTGACTTCTCTTTCCTCGGTAGTCCTCTTGTCCTGGGCAGATGGTGACGTTGGCCACTGATATTAAAGGAAAGTTGTTAATCTCTGTATGTGCACAGTGAGTTTACAAAATGGTTTCTTACACGCCTTATTCTATTTCTTCACAGAAACGTTATGATATTAATTGGGGCAAGAATGTTCTGCCTTTTAAAAATGAATTAAGTACAGGGAGATGAAACTGGCTCCCAAATCACGCTGTAAATAAAAGGCAGCATCAGGATTCAAACTCAGGCCTTTGTGAAGCTATTCAACTATCCTTTTCACCACTTGCCCAGTGAGAGAGAAGTTAAACTAAACTGTCTTGTTCTATTCTTTGTTCAAAATCTTTCTAAATGCCCTTGGCCACTTCCCTGCCTTTGAGCAAAATGTCTGTGAACAAAATATACTTGATTCTACTCATGTGAATGTATTCCATTCACTCCAGAAAGAACAAAAAAATGTCTTGCCTGAACTCTGAGCCTTCATTTGAATATATCGTGAGGCTCAGAGTGATGATGGAGAATGTGACCATCATAGTGTTAGAGGAAATAGTACCCAAGGAAGCATAATGTTCTCATTGTCCATCTAAAGATAGATCTGTTAACCGGCTTTAAGGTGGCCACACTGACCCTCATTCAGCTCACCCCCATCACCACTATACACAGACACCAAATTAGAGCTACTTGATTTCTATCTGCTGTCCTGGTTGTGCCCCAATTCTGTTCTTGCATAGTGGATAGAACCAGGCTTGGTAGTTCTACAGATATAAGTCCAAGATCCAAGATATAAGTCTTGGATGCACTACTCATTAATCATGGAGCTATAGGGAAGTCAAGTGCTTCAAGCTTTAATTTCATCAATTGCAGAATAGAAAGGGCAATGCCCTTCCTTGTCTGGTGAATAAAATGAACCACATAAGTAATGTTACTTCTACCAATATTTCTTGACTTACAGTGGGGTTATGTCCTGATAAACCCACTATAAATCACAAAATCCTAAGTTGAACCATTGTAAGTCAGGGACTGTCTATATATATTATATTATGCCCTCAACATTTTGCATTTTAATCTTTTCTTCCAGATGAGTAGCTAAAAACAATGGGTTCCAAACAGTCAAGGCCAGCCCTGCTTTGGTCCATTCAATTAACTGTCCCTATTCCCAATTCCTAGCTTGTGATTCCATCTTGTTTGCGTCCCAGTTTTTCAGCCTCAGCAAACTCACCAGGACTCCACTTCTGTGCACCGAGCCCAAGCTTTTTCTCACGAATCCTTCCAGTGACTTAAGTTTTGCCCAGGATCCAGCTCCCATCTGCTACTTCTCTGTTACCCCTCCGGAACATCACTCAGAACACTACGTCCTGTCTTGCCTACCTTCTGAGATATCTCCTATTTTCATATACTAGGTCTCCCTGTTCTTGACAAGCTGACCAGGTCTGGGTTTTGGTTATTTCTCAAGAGCAAGGATACAACTAGGATAACATTGATAGGGTGAAAATCCCCATGTTCTTTAGAGAGAAGACTCATCACCAAAGGGCAAGGAGCAAAGTAAAGAAGATGGGACTTATATTCTTGAGGTTCAAGTGCCCAGAATAACAGCATGGGTGTATGTTATTAACTATGGGGGAGGTGGCCTTTGACATACTTGATGGATACCCCTTCCTCCTAAGAAACCTCTGGACTTATACCTTCTTTTTCTGTATTAAACCAACCTGCCAAAACTAATCACAGTGCTCTAGCCCTCAGGGACTGCAAAGCTGGAAGGTTTTGTTTGTTGTAGGAAATGTCATCATTTCTGATATCTTTCAATCTGACTTGATCCACAGAAAAATTTTAAACATTTTTTAAGCAAAGCTCATAATTCCAGTGAACATATTCAATAATATGTACACAGTCTATTTCTGCCTAGTATACAGGCCATGATATTAAAGATTCCAATATAAAATCATGTTAGAAACTGCAATCTGTGGGACACATCCTATGAGCCAAGAATATCCTGAATCCCCATAATATGGTATGACAAAATGCATATTATTATTGTTCCTGTTTTACAGATGAGAAAGCTGAGGCTTAGAGAAATAAGTGAGGTATTTAACACAAGTCAACTCATACTGACTCATACGCAGCAAACAATAAAGGTACAATTTGATGCAGTCCGACATGATTTCAACATCTGTGCTCATAGCTATTAATACTAAATGATAATGCTTAGGAAACTAAAGAAACTCCACTTTCTCCTATCTCCTCACCTACTCCCCTCTATGCCCCCTTCAGGAAAGAATAAAGTAAGGATTCAGCACTGTTATTTATCTACATATGCATAATCTTTCTGAGTCTGTTTGTCTGTTTGTAAAAGCAGAAGGCTGAGCTCATCTAAAAAACCTCTGCAAACTCCAATGTTTTATTATTCAGATACAAATATTTCCAGTGAAAGCAAGCAGCCACTGCTGAAGGGAAAGAATTAACACTCCACAATTAATACCCCATTTCATTAACAATTAGATATGTTAAATGCCATTCAATTTTGTTTGCACCATCAAGTCCTGGGAAGGTGTCTATACTTCTTGTAACTTTCTAATAACTCCCCATCACCAACTGGGTTGATTTTCCAGGCAGGCAGGCAGGCAGTAGTTTTTAATTCTCAACCTTTAATATTCTCCAGCCCTTGTTGGTCCATTGGTGGACCTATATTGAGGATGATGTCATCAGCTACTATTTGAATCCAAGTTTAGGACACTGCCTTTGGGGGTAAAGCCAGCCTCCCATGACCAACCTTAACAACTTGGGTATGGGGTTGTTTATCATCATGTTCACTCCACACCTGGCGATTTTCAGATGGCATGCATTATAAATTTATCAGAGGGTAGGTTTTGAGACCCAATACAAACATAACCTCTTCACTGAATTCTTCAGCTATCATGCTGAAGTTAAGGAATCATAGAATGCCAAGTTTAGAAGAAGACGGTAATAACTGTAATAATCATGCTAACAGTAAGAGCAGTTGGTGCAACATTCATTATGCAGTTACCACATGCCAAGCACAGTGCTAAATGCTATATATATGTGTGTGTGTGTGTGTGTGTGTGTGTGTGTGTGTGTATTTGCCCTTAATCTTGACAATAACCCAATGAAGTATGTACTACTATAGCTATACACATTTTACTTTTGAGGAAATTAATTTGTTTTTTTTTTATTGGTTATTGATTTTTATTGCTACATAACAAATTACTCCCCAAATTTAGCAGCTTAAAACAACAACTGAATAACAATATCTCACTCAGTTTCTAAGGGTCAGGAATCTGGGAGTGGCTGAGTGGGTGGTTTTGGGCCAGAGTCTCTCAAGGGGTTGCAAACAAGCTGTTGCTCAGGACTGATGGCATGTGAAGGCTTGACTAGGGCTGGAAGATTGACTTTGCAATTCAGTCACATGGCCCTTAGAGAAGGGCTAAAATCATACCCTGTGGGTCTCTTCTCACAAAGTGGAACCTTGTTTCCTCCAGAATTAGTAAATCGAGAAAAGGAGGGGCAGAAGCTGCAGTGCCTCTAATGACCTAGACTTGGGAGTGACACACCATTGCTTGTGCAGGATTCTGCTGGTCATGCACACCAACCCTGACACAACATGGGAGGGGATGCACAAGGCCATGATACCAGGGGGCGGAGGTCACTGGGGGCCATCCCGGAGGCTGCCATTACACAAACTAAGATTACACAATGAGTAAAGTTGCAGTAAGAATGTGGGTTTATAAACTCAAGTTATGTCTGACGTCATAGCCTGTGCTTTTAACCACATGTTTACTGTCTCCTTAAAATGTTTTCCCGTGCAACCCACCTTCTAAAGCCTGTCACTGACAATCAGAGTTTAATCAGAGAAATAGAACCACTGAGAGTGGTTGGAATTAGGTATTTATTATAGTAAGTTGACCTTATATAGTTCTGGGTGCTGGTTATATAGTCTTTTTTTTTTTTTGAGACAAAGTCTCTCTTGTTGCCCAGGCTAGAGTGAGTGCCGTGGCATCAGCCTAGCTCACAGCAACCTCAAACTCCTGGGCTCAAGTAATCCTTCTGCCTCAGCCTCCCGAGTAGCTGGGACTACAGGCATGTGCCACCATGCCCGGCTAATTTATATATATATATATATTAGTTGGCCAATTAATTTCTTTCTATTTATAGTAGAGATGGGGTCTCGCTCTTGCTCAGGCTGGTTTCGAACTCCTGACCTCGAGCAATCCGCCCGCCTCGGCCTCCCAGAGTGCTAGGATTACAGGCTGGTTATATAGTCTTTGCAAGGCAGTTGCTTTGGAACATGGTTCTCTGGCCTGATGTCTATATGACAGGCACTCAAGAAGAAGAAATAGTTGTGAAGTGGAGGAAAGAAAGGACAGACTAGAACCTGAGAAGATAAACCAGAACCCACAAGGATGAAGTGGAACCTATGTTGGGCACTCAATGCCTCCAAGACTCTAAATTTGATGGTTATATAGGTGATCTGCAGGAGAAGCTGGTGCCCTTTGTTATGGGAAGCCTGAAAAGCTTAAGAAAAAGATCTGATGGGAGACGAAGGAGCTGCAGGGCTTCTGCCCCATGCCACAAGGTCAACGAGGAGACAAGCAACAGTGTGGGTGATCTATAACAGCTCCTGGTACCCTGCACAGACCTTCAAAGTCTAAACAGAATGCAGTTGCTGTTTCACTTCTTCTTTTCAAATCTTGCATAAAATATCTCTTGCAGCCTGAATTATGCAGGGTAGGAAATCCTTGGAAATTCAGCACCAGCTTAATTAAATTGACACAATACAAACCCATTATGCCATCCCTTCTGTTGTGTTGCCCATCTCCACAGTGGCACCTGCAAACCTCATATCCCCACTGTACTTATATACTCACCATAATATAACAAGACCCAAACACATCAGCCACTGCATGCCCCCATGCTTTTGTATATACTACTTTCTCTGTCTGGAATTTCTTACCCCAACCAGGGCCAGCATTGTGAGCATGAGACATATGTATAGGCACCTGTGCTCACAAGACCACAGGTTGGGTTTAATGCTGTGCTATCATCATCTTGTAATCCTTAATAATTTTTGTACAAGGGACTCCAAGTTGTAATTTTTCACTGTGGGCCCTGTAAATTAAGTAGCTGATGTTGCTCCCATCTAGCCCTCATGCTAATGGCAGTTGTTTTTCTTCAAAGCCAAATTCACCTGTCACTTGCTCAGGGAAAGTTTTTCTACACAACAATTCTATGCTCCCCCCACACACACACACACACACTCACACACATGCACACACACCCCAGTTAAAACAAAAAAATCCTTCCTCCAAACTACTTCTGTGTGGTTCTTAAATACTGCTTCATACCACCAGGAAATGTAATTGTTTATTTTCCCAACTTCACTGTAAGGTCTTAAAGGGTGTCCTCTTTGCATTCTTGCACCCTGCACAGGGCTCAGTACTGTCCGTAAACATCAGTTGAGTTGAATACTTTACAACATCCTTGTCAACTCACTTTCCAGCCTTGGCATCAATGTTTCCATTGTTGGCTAACTCATTACTTCACTAAGGAGTCAACTCTGGATAGCTTTGAGTAGCTGTGATTGCTGGAAAATTCATTCTCATAAAGAAATTTAATTTTATCTACATTTGTCTTTCGATTCCATATACTGATCATAATTTCACTTATTGAATATAGAAAAAATGATTCTGCTATCTTCTAACAATAGTCCTTAGGTACATGAAGGCAAAATTCATATGCCACTTACTATTCTGATTATATTTTCATATTTAAATCTCTCTGTGGCCTGGATAGTTGCCTAATATATCTGTATGTTACTTATAGTACCTAAGTGTCCTTAGATCGGTGGCAGATGTCTCAGTCTGGGACATCTCAATCTGGGACATCTAGGCTGTCTCAATCTGGGACATCTGGAATGACTTGACTCTCTCCTACATATCTCTCATCCTTCTTCAGACAATCCTGGGCATGTTTTCATGGTGATATAGGAGATACAACAAAAGGGACAAGCCCACCCAGCAAGTGCTTTCTAGTCTATGCTTGTCTCACATCCACTGACTTCCCATTGGCAAGTAGGGTGGCCAACCATCCTGGGTTTTGTGTGGCTGAAGGGTTTCCCTGAGGTTGAAGGGCTTCCCAAGATGTGGGATCTGCAATGCTAAAATGAGGACAGATGGCCACCCATCTGGTCATGTGACTAGGTTTAGAATCAAAATACTATAAAGTTATAGGGCCACAGGTATGGATTTGAGGGGCAAAGAATTGGGGCCATTAATGCAATCAATCTACAGTTGATGGACTACATGATTTTCCACATCACTCCTAAACCAGTATGTAGACCAAATCAATGCATGATATCTTCATACTTTGTCTCAAACTAAAAAGAGACCAGACATAGTCACAAAAAAATGAAAGACATGTTCCTGAAGAACACAGTGGGGTTTGTTTATGCTTTAAATTCTCATACAGCTATTTTTCAAGTTGATAGCAGAGGTCTCTTGCTCAGCTGCTCCCTAGAGCATACCTAAAACAAGCCTACGTACTTTCCAATTAAACTCAGGTGAACTTAGTCCTGACCTGTAGCTTGAGTGTCAGTGCAATGCCAAAACAACTGGATGAAAAATGTAAGCTGCAATGAGCAGAGTTTTTGTTTTTGTGATTGTGTTTTGTCTCCACTACTCCAAGAAAATTTTAATCAGGTTTTTCTCAAATCAGGTCACACTCATGCATGATGGCTAGTGGGCAGAACCTTCCCACCTGCTACCACCTACCTCTCCTATTTATTTCTCCTTGCTCTCCCCTAGTGTCACTCTGCTCCAAACAGGAAATGCTGCTTCAGTCAGATCAATCCATCATCACTCATTTATTGAGAACTCATCATTGGTTGGCCCCAGGAATATTGGGAATAGTAACCCTAAATCAGTGACTTCAAGCCAGTGAACATACGAGACAGACTTCAAAACAAAATAATGAGTGAAAACATTTATATAAGATAAATGCAAAAAGGACCATAGAGATATGTGTAAGGTAAATGTAAAAGAAAGAACTGCTCTCTTTGCTTAGAGAAGTCAAGACATATTTCAGAGATGAAATGCCCTTGAACTAGGCCTTGAAGGGTGATAGAAGCTCATTTGCCATAGGGCAAGGCAGCAAAAGGTGTGGGCTTTGGCTCAGACAGCATTTGGAGTGGTGCTCTTCCACCAGCTATGTTAACTTCCCATTTTCCTGAATTTCAATTTTCTCATAAATAAAATGAATGAGTGAGATGTGCACCATCTGGGGGATGGTCATGCTGGAAACTCAGACTTGTGGGGGAAGGGGAGGAAAGGACATTTATTGAAACCTTAAAATTTGTACCCCCATAATATGCCAAAATAAAAAAAAGAAAAAAATTGTTAAAAAAAAAAAGAATTAAATGAGATGAAATTTTGTGTGTGGGTGTATCTAAGTTCACTCACATATAGTACTTAGCTCTGTGCTTCTCTGAGAGAAATCAGTCAAAGTGTTGCTAATGCCATTATAGTTACTTCGGATAGTGGCAAGAGTGGTTTGAGCAGAACACGCCAGATAGAGAAAACAGTTAATTCAGGAGCACTGAAAAGTGTGAGATGTTCTTGGAATCAAAACACAAAAGTCTGACTTGGGAATTGAGTATGAAGTGTCAAGATGGGTGGAAGAAGCTCTAACAGATTATTAAAGAGACGAGGTTGCAGATGCAACAAGAGTGAATGATTTTAAATTCCATGCCAAGGAATCCTGTATGCAACTGGGTGGAGTTGGTCACTAAGTAATAGAGAGGGGTCAACTTAATGTCCCAAGAAGATCCACTAGAATGAAAGATGCATAAGTACAATGGCCATATCTGGTTTACCACTTCTGATAGGCTCTGAACAATGACTTTCTCATTTTAAAAGTTCAACAAGTTTTTTGCAGAATGAGCAAATGAGGGAGTGATAGTGGCATCTGGAAGGCAGTCAGACAGCAGAAGTAGTGGTAGCAGTTCAGTTGAAGAATACCAACCACTTGACCTAGGTCAATGGCAGCAGGAATATTTTAAGAAAAATTAGGAGGCACAATTGCTGGGATTGGGTCACTGACTGCCCGTGAGTGGTGAAAAGAAGGACAGCATCAGGGCTGATGTAGACTATAGCATGGATCTCCAGGAAAAAATCCCAAAGAAACAGAATTAATGGTGAATCACACTTTTTTGCTGGTTCAGTCAGGAGTTTTTGACATATTTATGTGCAACAATGTTCAGGGAATCAAATGAGATGCATACTTGGAAATGAAAATAAAATCTTTTTATTTTCATAATATAATCTATAAATCCAAAGCTAAGCCAGTAACTGGGAGGAGGGAAGAATGGGTTTAAAAGACTAAGAAATGCTCTGTCAAAAGATCGACAGGGCTTTCACAAGGCCCCTTCCCAGGTAAGAACCTCAGCCACTTACATTTTCAACCTAAAACTATTAAAAACAACAACTCCACAACCCCATGAAGCTAAATACCCTTGTTAAAATGATCACATATATTCTGGTTAAGTAACGGCCGTGGGAGAGGGCAATTAGCAGACGCGGTCAGGAGAGAAAAAGATATGTTTTCAGATGAGATTGGAAATGAGATGGAGAGTCAATGAGGCAGAAATATACAAGACACTTTTTTGCCCTGAAGTTTCTTGAATTCTATTACTAATGATACCTTAGAATTCTAAGGGCTCTGACCAGAAAAGATACATCATGATCAAGGAGGTTCAAGGAGTCTGACACAAAGTCCAATCACAACCGATTTCTGCCTGGTTCTTTCTAGATAGTGTGTTCTTGCCCTGTCCTTGTTGCATTTGTCTATCTCTTGAAACTGAGAAGGGATCAGTTATCATGTTCTGGTTCTTGCACTCAAAGGGGAAAATAAGTCACCAGTCTGGCCTCTCAAAGACAAGAAAGTCATCAACCTGGAAACAGCAAACAGGGCCCTTGGCTCAAATTCTATTCCCCAATCCCTGCAAGTACACTTCAAATTCTATCAGTTATTTTGCCAGCATTTTGGATTTTGATGGATTTTGGTCTTCTACTCTGTCTGCAGAAATGAAAATATCCATCTGTGGTCTTTCACAGGATACATCGTACTTTTGGTTAAGAAAAGCAAACGAAGACAGTAGATGTCTCTGTGAGTCAGTGAGTGGAAAAAGGGCTTTGTGTTCTTATGAACTTAGGTTTACATTCTGACCCACTACATCACGACACTTGTTCATCTTGTCCATCACTGTTTTCAGTGAACCAAGAACACTTCGTGACAACTCAATAAATATTTGTTAGAAAATAAATGGGTGACCTTGGACAGCTGTTTTTCTCTCTCACTCTCATTCTCACACACTCTCTCATCTCATGGCAAATTCAAATAGATTTTGAAACATTGAATGTAATAACAGACAATTTTGTCCCAGCTTCTTATCCACAATAAATATCAAAAAATTACATTTCCCTTCCTCTCAGAATTAAGAAAATTCAAATCCCAACTATACTATGCACTAGCTCTGCCCTTGGCCAGAGCAATCACTCTCTCAGACTTGGTTTCATCACTGATACAAAGGGAGGGATAAAGATCTGGTCCATCCACCTCTCCCTTTTGCTCTGAAGATTGCAAGAGTTTATGGAACTGGATACATTTGGTAAACAGCAAAGTGCTGTTTAAATGTTTATCACTATCCCTATCATGATTATATAGATTTGGGTCAAATTTTCACTGGAGACACATCTTTCTTTGTTTGTAGAAGCATCTACTGTGTCTATAGCAATCTAAGAGTCATTATTTTTAAATTCCCACTATGTTTTCATTAACTAAGTCTACCCCTAAGAAGCCGGATGCTTTCCAGTGCATTTAATTGCATGAAGCAAAAAAAAAAAAAAAAAAAAAAATCCTAAAGGAATTTATGTGGCCTCAAGGAGCATTATTAATGGGGGTTCCTTCTAGGGATGTAATTTTGGAAGCAATTTTCCATGAAATTGCTGAATGTGTGCATCCATAGAAATTTGAGCCCATTTGGTACAATTGTCATTTAGCCCAGTGATTGTACTAATGACATTTTTCAGTAGATATTCTGGTTTAAGAGGAAGGGGTACATATATTACACGTGTCTATAATGTGCACTTCAAACTGGATTGTCAGATAAATGCTTCCACGAGGGCTTCCGTATTTCTTTTTCTGCTCATCTACACTGATACACAACAACAATGCATTTCACAGTTGAGTAAAGACATGGTCTGAGTCTCTGAATTGTCCTTAGTTAAGGGCTGAAACACACCTCAGCAAAAGGAAGTCCATTTAATCTCATTTTGTAACCTGAAATAATAACATAGCAAGTGGTTTAATAAATGGATTTTGGAACCAGGAAGGGCTAGTGTTGAATCCTAGATCTTTCCTCCACATCACGTAACACTGAGCTATAGTTTTCCATCCATAAGAGGGAAGAAAGTAATATTAATCTCCAATGTCCTCCTAGAATTGTCATAATGACAACAAAAAGCTATAAATATAAGTAAAGTGCTAAAAACAATGACTGGCATAAAGTGCAATCATTAAGTGATCAATGTATACGACATCTTCATAGAATAGTGATGCCAAATAGAACCAAAATAAAGCATGTGTGTGTGTTTGTGTAACCTGAAGTCCAGAATGGTTACATAATGGATTCAAATGAGTTCAAAGATACATAATTAATTAAGCAGTTACATTACATACAGAATGAGATTTGAGGAACCTCAAAAATGAGTCAGCCCAATCTCTTATATTTTAAGTGAGAATATTGAATTCAGAAAAGATAATTGACTTACCAGAGTTAGTGGCAGCAACATGCCTAGATTTTAGACTTCATAAATTCAATTCAATACCATCTTATTAAAACATCCGGCCGGGCGTGGTGGCCCATGCCTATAATCCTAGCACTCTGGGAGGCCGAAGTGGGCGGATTGCTCGAGGTCAGGAGTTCAAAACCAGCCTGAGCAAGAGCAAGACCCCGTCTCTAACAAAAATAGAAAGAAATGAATTGACCAACTAAAAATATATATACAAAAAATTAGCTGGGCATGGTGGTGCATGCCTGTGGTCCCAGCAACTAGGAAGACTGAGGCAGGAAGATAGCTTGAGCCCAGGAGTTTGAGGTTGCTATGAGCTAGGTTGATGCCACGGCACTCACTCTAGCCTGGGCAACAAAGTGAGACTCTGTCACAAAAAAAAAAAAATAAATAAATAATATATATATATATACCCCTCTCCCAGAGTGTCACATGACCCTTTCTTCCACTTATCTGCCTTCAGCTTATCCTTGCTTCATACATCAAGAATATCAGGCTTCTTTTTTACAAACAAAACCCACATATGACCCCAAACCATATGTCTGTTCTATTTTTCTCTTAAAACAGCAGAAAAGTGTGTGTGTTACAGGTTACCATCACCCTCCATTATCCTCAGAGATATCCGTATCAGTGACGATCATAGTGATGGTGAAGATTCTATACATATTGACTGTTCACAGTTGCTTTACCTCATTGACCCTATACACAGCCAGGTTCTCTTGGCCTCAGTCAGCAATCGTTATAACCGCACTATTGTTGACTCCCATACGTGGTTCTCTCTTATGTCGCTCACCTTTTAGCACAGTTAGTCTACACCTTTACCGGTACTGCTCATCTCTGTATGCTTCCAAAATAAACCATTCTACCTATTATGTAGTTTCCTTTGTCCTTCAAAAGCAGACAGGTCTAACTTTTCAACAGAAAGTGCAGCCTGTTGCCTCCACATCCTCTCTACTTACTTCCTCTAACTCTGCAGTCATGGCTTATGCCTCCCTTTTTTTTCTGCTGTTGGTCTCTCTCCAAGACAGCAATGACTCCCCATTGGTAAAGCCAATAACTTCTGATATCCTTCATTTATTTTGCCCTTTAGAATATGTGGCCCTGATAATCATCTTAACCCTACTGCTCGCTAACTTTCACCCTTTTATGGGACAAAGGGTGTTCGTGAAGGAAAAAAAAAAGTAAGAATGAGAATTTGCTAGTATGACTTACCAAGAAGTTTGTCAAGGAAAATTATCTTCTTTTGATGCATTTTACCAGTAATGGTAAAATAACCCTAAAAGTTAAACATGTATTCCAGCTTTATAGTCACTCTTCATTATGTGAGATTATCCCACAAACCTGTTGTGCCCCTCTCCACAACCTCCACCCTGGGGTTTAATATTCTCCCAGCCTTTCAACACTCACTTTGAAATGACTTATGATAGCAGAGGCTGGATATTCTCAGTTTGGGTTTTATTTGCTTGTTTAATACCACTTATGTTTTATCCTTGTACAATTTATATTAAAAACATATTTTTTCTCCAGTTGGATTTTATTGACAAGAAATTCCAGAAGCTCAATTTTGCTGTATTTGGGATTAAACATCTGGGTTCTAGACCACGTTGCATGGCCTTGGCCAAAACCACTTTAGTAGCTATAGTCCTCCATTGCCTCCACCTGTAAAATGGTATCAAATCATGGGTTTTCAAAGTTCTTAAACAATGGAATCATTTTTTATAACAAGTTTTTGTCCACAATATTGAGACTTCACTGAGCTTCCTATTTCATTTCCAGTTTTATTTCTTTGATTAGAGAATATAATCAGTATGATGTACAATTATTTGGAATTTGCTGAAACTCCATTTGGCCATTATCTATTTATAGTGTTAGATAGGGACAAGATCATAAATGTTTCATTTTCTTGGTATATTGCTAGGTTTATTACTATGAAATATTCTCTTTTCTCCCTCACAAAACATTTAGCCTTAAATTTTAGTTTATCTGATATGAATATTTCTATCCAAGTTTTTTTTATTTCAGATTATGAGGCTATAAATGTTTAAGTTACAAATATTGTCTTGCCACACCTGAGTCAGAGCTATAAGTGAGCCCATCCATCCCCCAGAAAGTGCATACCACACCCATTAGGTGTGAATTTACCAATCCCCCTACCTGCCCAACACCCAATGACTGTTACTACCATATGTGCACATAAGTTTTGATCAATTAGTACCAATTTGATGGTGAGCACAAGTGGTGTTTGTTTTTCCATTCTTTTGATGCTTCACTTAGTAGGATGGGCTCCAGCTCCATCCAGAATAAGACAAGAGGTGCTAATTCACCATTGCTTTTTTGTGGCTAAATAGTACTCAATGGTATACATATACTACATTTTATTAATCCACTCATGCATTGATGAGTGTTTGCTTGTTTCCACATATTTGCAATTGTGAATTGTGCTGCCATAAACATTCGAATGCAGATGTCTTTTTTTTTTTTTTACCAAGTTTTCTTTTTTTTTGGTATATATGCCCTGATACATGTTTTTCCCTTTTATTTTGAGAGAAATATTTCTTGCAAGTAGCATATTACTGGCTGTCTTTGTTATTAATTTTTTAACTGACTTTCTTTTTTGTTAAATTATACCTTTCTTACTTCTCTTAAATTGATAGAGTTTGTTTCTATTTTTCCCTCTCCTAGTTTCAAAGTTACATATTTGCTTTCTATCATTTAAGTTGTTTCCCTAAATTGTTACCAAACATTCTATTAACTTATTTTTTCTAGCAACATCTAAGGTTACATTATGCCATGTCACTAAAGTTACATGGTCACTAAGGTTAATTAGTACCTATAGATTCCATCTATTCAAGACACAAACTTTAGCTATGCTTTTTTCTCTTGCTCCTATCACCTGGTTGTAGCACTGGAATTCTAATTCCAGATAGTTATAGGTTAAAAAAAGTACATATGTACACCTTTCATGTCTAATCTAAAAATATTCTTATTACCTACCAGTATTTCACTTTGTATTCATTATTGTTACATAGGTGGAATGTTCCTAATCCCAAAATCCAAATTCCCAAATGCTTCAAAATCTGAAGCATTTTGAGAGCTGATATGACACTCAAAGGAAATGCTCATTGGAACATTTTGTCTTTAGGATTTTCAGATTAAGGATGCTCAACTGGTAAGTATCTGCAAATATTCCAAAATCCCCAAATTATCAAAATCTGAAACACTTCTGTTCCCAAGCATTTTGAATAAGGGATACTCAAACTGTAGTATATTCTCTAATCATTCTTTAGAAATGTTTTTTGCTGTTTTTCTAAGTCCTTGTTTGTCCAAAAATATCATTATTTCTCTCTCATATTCAAGTTATAATTTAGTTGGATATAGCATTTTCATTTTACATTTATTTTGTGGCATATTCACATCACCCAGGGTTCAGGTGCAGAGGGGGACATTATTTTGCCTACCACAGTTGTGCACCCTTGCTCCATGCTTCTTAGCTTCTCTTTTATGCTTTCTATCTTGCTGCACTTTTCAGATGCTGTGGCAGCTTTTAGTTTTCCGGAGTCAGATGCTATGGGTGGAGTTAGGAGTCCAAAAGTTTGAATGGGGAGTAACACCCATGGAATTACAAGGGAGTGGCAGGATGGTGTGGGTGGGTGGGTAGAGGAGCTACCAGCATACTGGTTTTACACGACAGTCCCTGACATCTTGAAAGGGAACTCCAGAGCAAAGATTGCCCATCACAGAAGACTCACATTACCACTCTTTTGCTCAGTCATTGCCTAGGGGCTGCCCTAAGAATAGCATGACCTCAACTCAAAAGCTGAGATGGATGCTTCTGAGGCTCATAGCTAAAGACTGTTAGCTAAGCACATTCCTACAGCTGGGCAATGGGTCCTTAGGGTGCATCTCATGTCACAGAGACACATTCTGAAAGATTTTTACAGCTGGATCTTCCAGATCACCAATTTCTCCTTAACTGTCTATTCTACTATTCATTCTGTCTCTTCTCTGGTTATTATTATTTCCATTGCATAATCTTGTCCCTATCATTACAAAGAGTTTCTGCTTCGCCTTGTACACAACCTCTTGATTTTGCTTCTTGGAAGCTCCACCTTCCTATTTTGTTGAAAATATTAATTATGCTCATTATAAATTTCTTGTCTGCTTTTCCTATCAGCTCTGTTTTGCTCTCTTCATTGTCTCCTTGTCATTGTGCTAATTCTCACATATCTGCTAATTCTTGCCCATAGCTTATGTTTACAGTTGAGCTTAACTTCAAGCCCATCAGCTGACCTTTTTAAGGATGGAAGTTTCTACTGAAGTCTTTCCCTGGCTGTTTCCAGTAAGATTAGGAATGAGTTGAACACAGTAACAAGAGAAGGATTTCTCCCACAAATCTCTTCAGAATTGCTGGCTACTCAGATTCTGCCTTGTCTCCCACCTAGAAATGGTCTCTCTGACCAAAACTGTTTGTCCTAAAGATTTGGAGTAGGGATGGCTCACAGAATCCACCCACCTGTCACCCCTATCAATATCCTTCTGCTCTTTTGTGCTTGGCATTCCCAGCCAGGGGTAGGAAATGCCCATGGTGTTGTCCTGATGCCTGCTAGCACTGTCTGTAGTCACAAGTCTCTGCGGCTTCTGCTTCCTTTAATCAAATCCAACCTCCTCTCTGCTTCTCTTATACTCCTCCCAGCCTCTCTTCTGAACATGCCTTTGTACTTAGTTAAAAACCTATATTTCACATTTCAGGTGTTGGGTGCAGGTCACAGAGATAATGGCATAAATTCCAAAAGCCAAGTTGACTATAAGTCCCCACTTAACAAAATGTCACTTTTCCTCCAAGAGGAACATGGAGCTGCATTGATTGAAGTGAAAAATGGGGATTTGGAGAGGTTATCCTGAGGTCCCTTTGCATCTCTCCTACAGCTCATGGCACAAAGTGTTTGAAATCTTTGGATGGATGATCTCCAGGGTCACTTTTATTCATGTATTTTATGATTCCAGGGTCTAAGAGTTGTGGCATTATCTGTAAGATCTCTGAATCATCAATGAGAAGAGTGAATAGAATTCTCCCTTCTTCTCTCCTAGTCCATAGAATGTTAAAGAGTAGGAAAATCTCATAGGCTGTTTCCTAGGTCCCATATTATGCAAAAACAAGACATCCTACCCTCACTTTTCTTTAATATTTCATGTTTCTTTCTTCCTTCATCTTCGAACATCTCTCCATTTTCCCACATTTAATCTTTCTCCCATTCCACTTCATTAATTGTCTCCATTGTGATAATTGTCAATAAACCAAAGGGAATGCAAAGAGAAGCAAGTTGTAAACATAAATGGTTTGCTTGGTCAAGGTCAGGAAAACTGCTTTAGAAATGACTGGCCACTTGAGAGAATCTTGACAACTTTTTTTTTCATTTTGACAAAAATTATTAAATTAAATCTTGTTTGACATTTTTCACAAACTTTTTCATACATTTTTGTTTTAAAAATTGAATTCAAGGGAAGGACTCAAAAATATCAATTGAATGGCTCTGTTAAAAGCTTCTGGCTGAAAAAAACCTCTCTATGGGGTTTGAGAAAATAAGTGAGAAAGAGAGTCACAAAATTTCTAAGAGAAAAACCTGTGAACACCATTAACCTTCCCCATGCAACATGGGGTTATATGAAAACAGGTCTCTCCCAGATGTTCAGTGAAACTTGGAGCATATGCAGACAGAAAAAAAATATAATAATAATATCCCGAAAGGTGGCTGATTACCTGATTCTACCCACTCAGAGCACCTGCATTTTTGTTATAATAATTAGAGTTTGCTCCAGTGAGGTATCACTCTATAAAAGCATTTCCCAATGTGTGATCCATAGAAAAGTTGTCTGAACAAGATGTGCTGGGGAAAAACAATGTGTAGTCAAATAAATTTCAGAAATACCCCACATTCTGTCTTCATTTGGAAGACTCCCTATGCATATTATCAGATTAAGTATTTTAATTATAGGAAACTGATATTTCTCAAAACTATTTGCCATACTACCTATTTTGTTATGGTTACCTGACACCTATAGATGTGGATGTGGTGGTTAAGGACAAGGACCATAGAGAATAAAGAACCTGATTTCCAATCGTCATTCTGCTTAACAGGTCAACCTCTCTTCTCTTGACTTCACTTTCCTTGTCTCTAAAAGAGAAACAATAACAGGGACCTTGTGGAATTGTTGTGTTCACATGCAGTACTACATCTAAAGAAGCTAGCTCTGTGCCAGTCATGTGCAAATGGCTCAGGAAATAGCAGCTAAATGAGTATGCAGTGATTCTTATGATGAATTTAATAATAGTAATAGAAACTCAAAGGAAAGAAAGACCTGGAAACCTAGAGAGTTATAAATGCATAAATATTTTATTCTTCCTTCAATTGGTCCTAGAAAGATGGCAGCATGAGAATAGAGACCTAGAAAAAGTTATGCTGTAAAAAGAGAAAGATGGGGGGGATTTTAAGTACTTCTTGAAGTTGATTTTCATTATTGCCCCTTCAGTGGAGCCCTCTCTGTACCCAGCATCCTTTTCACCAATGCCCTATGATGCTTCCTATTTCCTTTCTGCCATTTACTTTTATACCTACCCAGACAAGGGAGTTGCTTTCTATAACACTGATGTCCTTCTTGTCCCCCATCTCTTTCTCAGTGATTAACTCTCAATGTCCTTGTTAGGTTTGGTGTAGGATAAACAGGTGGCAAGGAAGTGGCTAAGGGCAGAGAATGGGGACTGACTTTTAGCTAGGAACCTAATTGTGGCTAGGAACTGTTCTCTGGTGGGAGCATACATAGTAAAAAGTTCCCAGTAACCTTTAACTGACCTAGAGCTCATTATCATCTAATTAGCATAACATGGGTGGAACCTTATGAAGGATTCTGGGGAAGACACATACGCAGAAAGGAAAACTGTTACATGACCAAACTGTTATGTAACCTGTCATGTGATCTGTTATATAACCCAACCTGTCAATCACCCCAAAAGGTGGGAGACGACAACCAATCCTGCCAGGAGAAAGGCAGGATAAACTAGTGAGCTCATAAAAGGCAATGTGTGCTCAGAATTTGGGTCTTTTTCCACTTGTGGGGACTGACCTGTTCCACTCTCTCTGGAATGTATCTTCACTTTGTGTAGCTTCCTTCTGTACTTTCATTGCTTCTTTCATGTGATAAACTAATTGTATGAAATTTCTCTGTGTTTATGCTCACTCTTTTATTGGCTCGACTGGGTACCAGTACTCACTCTTGACACTGGGAACCGGGAACCAGGAAACTTCCACACAGACGAACCTAACATCCTCAAACACAGCCACTCTCCTGTGTAGCTGAGGAGGCCCCAGAGGAGTCTGGGAAGAGACACATTTGTGCCATAAGTTAAAACTGGGGTCAAATTTGAAGAAAGAATTTCTGGCAGCCATGTTTCTACAGAACAGCTGACCCTAGCAGGAGGTGGTAGGTTTGAATTTCACTGTTAGTATTAGTGGATTAGGTTAAAATAAAACCAAACAAAGAAACAAGACATACAAATGCATTTGGCAGCTGGTCTTATACCTCCAGCATGGGTGCGCAGAATTTCAATGTTAAACTAGTCAATTAGGATTCAGAATTCAAGGAAAAGCATATAGTGTGATATGGTGGTAAAGTTTATGAGCTTTGGGGTTAAAAAACTGGGATCTGCATATGTATGGATAATTCAGTTAGCCTCCACAGGCCTAACTTTCATTATCTGTGCTTTTTGAAATAAAATGATACCTAAATCTTAAGATTATTATTAAGATTAAATGAAATAATGCAAAATATTCAGAGTATTTGCTATTCTGTTGGTTTAGGAAGCTGTTAGGTTTCAGGAAAACATGTAATTTGGCAGAAAAAGCTTTAGTAGTTTTTGAATAAGTTAATTTGCTCTCCTAAAATGGGGTTTGGCTATCCACTGGGTTTGTCCATCCATACGCTAATACATTTTCTATCTGTAAAAGAAGTTGTAGACCAGGCCATTAACAAAATGTAATGTTCCAAAGTTGGAAATGTTAGACTAATATCGGATCTGACCTAAGACAGATTATAACATCCCAGTTTCTACTAGCAGGTGAGCATTTGTTTGTGAGGAAAAGTTACAGAAGACTTCTAATACCAAAGAATGTGAATGTTTTCCTGCTAAATAGATGGTTTAGAGCAGCCTAGGAGGATGTACACAGGACACAGTGCTTGCTCCAATCTATGTCTCTTTGGCCCAGTCTATTTTCAAGGTCAGGGGAGAAAAGAAGACAGCATATTATGAATTACTTCATCCTTTCCAAATAAGGAAGCCAAGCCCCTACTTATCAACCCTTTCTTTGGTTGTGTCTAAAATGCTATTTCACTGCTATTATAAGTATTTTACAACAAACGACTATTTTAATTTTATCTATCTGCTATACTTCATTGTATTTTAGTCACTTCTTAAAGTAATGCATTTTTATGTCCTTTTTTTAAATATACTGCTTTAATGTTTATATCATATGAGTCTATTAATTGAAATGGTAGCAGATCTACATCAGCTATTTGTTATGTCTGTTTCTTCTTACTCACCATGGATCATTTTCTTTTATGTTTTATGCTTTGAGTTAGTAAACTCATCTTCCTGTGAAGCCTAAGGTAAAGGTATATCTCTAAAGAGAGTAACTGTGTTGGAATTTTCCAGGTGCCCAAAAGGGACCACAGACCTGGGATCATTTGTATGTTAATAGCAAAGCTTGTGGCTTCACAAACCATAAAGATAATTTAAATTCAAACCCTACTCCCAAAAGTGAAGCAGGATTATGACTTTAATTTCACAGATTCTTGGAGGATTATTTTCCACCCAGAGACTACAGAGAGATGGACATGTTTTCTTGAATTCTTACTGTGCTGAGGGGTGTTTATATACTCCCTCCTTTCCATGAAGGAATGCCACTTTAATGGATCTTAGAACCAATTCTCATGTTCACCTTTGAGAGCCCAAGGTCATGTCTTCTGTTTCTAAATGTGTGTAAAACACCCTACTTCCTAGTTTAAGGGCCACCCTCAGGCCAGGCCAGTTGCAATGTTAGTTCAACACTTCCACTCTCATTTTTAGTTCTGTTTTTATTCATAGCCCTATAAGATTCTCCTTTTCTCCTAGTAGCCAAGCTATGTATTTAAAAGAATGTTTGCATCATTTTGTTGAGAATGTTTAAGTGTTTACTGTAAGAGGGTGCTATGGTATAAGGGCTTGTGTTCCCCCAAATTCATATATTGAAATCCTAACCCCCAAGGTGATGATCTTAGGATGGTGTGGTTTGGGGGAGGCATTTAGATTATGAAAGAGGAGCCCGCATGAATGGGATTAGTGCTTTTATAAAAGAGAACCCAGAGAGCTCCCTCTCCCATCCACCATGTGAGCACACAGCAATAAGGTACCATCTATGAAACAGAAAGCAGACCCTCACCAGACATAAAATCTGTTGGCACCTTGATTTTGGACTTCCAGACTCCAGAACTATAAGAAATAAATATCTGTTGTTTATAAGCCACCCAGCCTATGGTATTTTTTTATAGCAGCCAGAATGGACTAAGACAGAGGGTCTTGAGTTTCTGTTGCCAACCATGTTGCCTTAAACTGGAGCCAGGCAGTGTTGTTTCAACATAGGGGCCTTCCGTGCCTTATGTGGACTTAGCAGCACTAAAATAGGAGTCCAATATGTCAGCTCTTAGTCCCTCTCCTGCATCAGCTGAACTTTCTGCTTTTGTCTGTTTTATACACTGGGCTTCTGAATAAAAATTGGTTGCACATAGGAGTCCAGTCTTTTACCATAAAGTTTTAAAATTCTGCACTAAACTTTATAATAAAAAAACATAAAGGTTCAGCATAAAGAACACCAGTCTCACTGTCAAATGGCAGGAGCACCTAAACAGATTCCAAACTGCCGCAATCATCGTATTAATAAACATACACTCTCTTTATGTTCCTGGAACAGAAATCACCTCTGAACTAGAGATCCAGTTGAGACAATTGCACTTCCCCAGGGAGTGAACCACATCAGGAATGAGCTGAGTGAAGCCAGAGGCCCATTAACTCTTGTGAACTAGGAAAGGTCCCTTCATTAGTGCTGGCAGCAGTGGGGACCTTGTATCTGGAAAGAGTCAATAATGCATTACGTTACTTAAGCTGTAGAAAGAGTTCATCGACTATGTCTTTTTAAAGGTTCTCTTCAAAGGACTTACCCCAGGGAAGCAAGAACTCCTTCAGTCCCCAAAAGGCTCCAAATAGGGTGGAATATTGGCTGTGGGGAGCCTTGTCCTAGATACATCATAGCAAGGGGAATAGAACAGAACACACACATGGAGTTGAAGAAGTTTGGTAAAATAAAAGAAGGTAAAAGTATAAAGTGGGAGCAGATGACTACAGAAGAGAGAACAAAAGTAGACGCACTACAGACATAATCTTCAGACCTTAGATGTGAGATGCTGCACATATCTTAGAGTCTGAGACGTGCTACAATCAGAAAAACAGCCCACAGTGAGTAACATAGAAGTACAAATACTTACCATGTCGAACAAAGTCTGATTAATCCCAGCCCTGCCTGCCAATGGAACATTGTACTGAATCGGCCTTCTCTCTGTCCTCGCACCAAGCCAAGCTCCATCTGACATTGAGCATTGGAAGTGCTGTCATTTCTGCCAGTGGCACTTCTCCACTCGACTTCTTGTCTCACCTTCAATGCTACCTGCTCAGGGATGCTGTTCCTGCTCTCCAACACACACCTACACTCAGAGCCACATTTGGTTCTCCTTTGACTTGCCTTCTTAGCAGTCTGGAATTTTTCCTTTAACATGCTTATCACAATGGTAATGGTATAATTATTTTTGTCATTTAAAAAAAAAAATTCTTTCCTTACTAGTATGTATATTCCATGAAAGCAGAGACAGACTGTGTCTGTCTCAGTGTCTAGGATAGTTCCCGGCACTCAATAAATAGTTCCTGGAGAAATAAATGAAAAGATAAAAGAATAGGAAAATAAATTTTTTTAAAAAAGTTAAATACAATGAGTGTCTTAATAAGGTGCTTTACGAAGTCTACTGCTGATTCCCCAAAGATAACCAGAAAAGTCTGTTGATTAAGAAAAATCAAGTTTATTAGATTTACTGCCAGAAGGAAGGCAGTCTTAGTATTTCAAAATAAGAATATATTAATATGAGGTTTTAAGGCTTGGGATGACTGAATTTAAGAAGAGCCTTGCAAAATGGAAACTAGAATCTGAGACTTTAGGAGATTAGGTGATAGCTTTTGATTGATGGTCACGTGTGATGAGGGTCTGGAAGTAATTTGATGAGTTGGGTGTTATTCATAATAAGTAAGCTGTTATGTTGGCTCACCATCTTTTTATTCACTTTATCCTTGAAATTTTATTATTAAAAAATTCAAATACAGCAAAGTTGAAAGACTCATAGAGTGAACGCCCATATATTTACCACCAGGAGTCTATAATTAACATTTTGCTATAATTACTTTATCACATATCTACCCATCTTTCCATCCATCAGGGCACCTTATCTTTGATATATTTCAAAGTAAGCTAAAAACATCAGTAGACTTCACTCCTAAACATTTCAGCAGGTATATCATTAACTAGAACTCAGTGTATGATTTTGAAGGCAAAATTGTATATAGTGAAAGGCGCTTATTTTAAATGTACTATTTAGTACATTTTGATAACTATACATACCTGTGTTACCTAAAGTCTACACAGGTTTTTTTTTTCCATCTTATCTTCCAGGAGCAAGTATTTCCTAGACAAAGAAGCTAAATTATTTTTGTTTATTCTCAGCATTGTTAGCAAAAAGAGAGGTACGTGTATGTAATCCTAGAGTTGTTTAGCCCAGGGAAGGAGAAAGAAATATGCCTGTTTCCAGTATTGTCAAACACAGGGACATAGAATTATTTGGGTTTATGTTTTTAGTCCCCCTTTTTGTCATACTGGAGATGTGATCAATCTAGCTCTCCACTGCTGTTTGATTGTTGTGTTATCATGTGGAGTTTCTGACGATAGTCTTTCTCCCATAGAAAAATGCCAGATTGTCTTATTCTTTTTTGCTGCAAGATTTTTCATCAGCTCATTTGGTTCATGGGACAGTGCCTTCATTTGAGCACTGCAGCACAACTGTTCAGACAAAGAGTATAATCATATTTTGTGGGCCACTCTTAAACCAGGAGCAGTGAGGCAAAATTAAACCAGAAAAGAAAAAATAGATCCCATCCTCAACTGGAAGAGGCCACAAAACCACACATGGAGGAATTAGATAAATCATCTAATTTTATTTATCCTCCAAAACAAAATTACAAATACACTAAGATTTGTTTTCTTTAGATTGACCAGTTATTCATATTTAAACTCAATCCTTTAAGCCTTAAAGGTTGCTCCTAAAAGTAACTTAGGGAGAAGTTAGAAGGAAAGAAAGTTTGCCTTGTGAGAACCTGGTATCTAATGTGATGGCATAGCAAACTTATTAATTATTAAAAACAATATTGAGGGAGTAAAAATGTTTTTGTTACATGGATACATTTTATAATGCTTAAGTCAGGGATTTTAGTGCACCCATCACCCAGATAGTGTTCATTAACCCAATAGGTAGGTTTTTACCTACCTATCGGTAGATACCTACCTACCTCCTCCTCTCCCCTCCCCCTTCTTGATTTCCAATGACCTTTACATCTCTTTGTGCCCATGTGTGCCCCTCCCAATTACTAGAGAGTACACTTGGTGCTTGTTTTTCCATTCCTGAGATGCTTCACTTAGGTTAATGGTCTCCAGTTTCATCAAAGTTGCTGCAAAAGACATCATCTATTCCTTTTTATGGACGAGTAGTACTCCTTGGTTTATATACGCCACATTTTCTTAATCCACTCATGAATTGATGAGCATTTAGGCTGATTCTACATCTTTGCAATTGGGAATTGTGCTGCACTTTGTGAGTCCTGACAATAAGAATTGAGGCATAGAAAAGGGAAGCAATTTTCTAGTAATGGTACAAGTAATAAATAATCAATACTTACATGCATCTGAGTCTCTTCAACTCCAGAGACTGTGTATATCCCACTGTACCATATAATCTCCCTTTGAGAAATAACACCACAAGCAATTATCCATTCACCCTAGACATTTTTTTCTAACACAACAGTTATAATTATATCACTTTCACTTGATATTTAAACTATTTGTTTTTAGAAGGATAAATCAGGGCTTGAATTTTTCTTGGAGGCAATGGGAAGCCACACCAGGGGTTAAGAGGGCACTCACAGGATCAGTTTTGCTCTTTTTATAGCCATGTGTGGGATAAGGGCAAATAAGGATGGAGCCAAAGAGATCTCTAATTATACCCATAGAGGGTTAAAAACAAACTTCTTCTCCTTAGAGATAAGGATATCTGCATAGATTCACTGTCATTTGGGAGGGCTGTTGTTTTCCAACTTTAAGAAGGATGCATAATTTAAGCCAAGATAATCACCAGTGATGCATACAGCAGAGATTAATTTGAAAATTTAATATCAAAAGATTGGAGGACTCACTTATGAAGCCACAGCTTCTAAATTATATTAGGCATTAGTTGGTAGCAAGCGCTCAGGAGCCTCAATGTGCAGAAGAATATTAAAAGATACCACATGTCCTCTAATTAAAATCACAGCAAAATGGGGTAATGATTGCAGATATTGATATTAGCAAAGAGTAGGGGGACGATTGCAAAGCAGCGCCAGGAAGCCAACAGAGGCTGGAAACCGTGGCCTCCATGGCCAAATTGCAGCAAAATCCCTGGAAATCTGCAAGAGCTAGAGAGAAAGCTAATGTTAGTTGCTGGCATGATAGGAAATGAAAATATTTCTCTATCACACATGATTTGGACAAAGGCTTGGTCTGTTTGTTCTAAGCAAAGTGGCCATTGGGAGGAATTAAAAACTGAGCCTGGGTTTGCAAGTGACACACACACAATAATAGCGATCAGATATTCACAAGCACTGGAAGCTTTAGGAATGTTTGATTGGTTGATTGTATTGTCTTTTTTGGTTTTAGTTTGCTTGCTTTGTGATTTGTTTGTTTGTTTGGTGGGGGATGCTAGGAGGACAAAGCCCACAAAATGGGGAGAGTTTCCATTCATTCCTAAGAGGACAATACTGGGGCTATTCAAGAGGACTGGCAAACCCAGCACATATAAATCCTACCATGAAATATGAATAAGAAATGTGTCATTAAGAACATGTCCAGATTTTAGAGGCATCATTTTTTAAGGCAGTGAAGTATATTTAGGATGATGTCAAATTGTGAGGTTTTTTGTTTTTTGTTTTTTTTTTTTCAATAAATTTCTCTGCAAATTGGTGAAAGCTGGTTGGAATTAGCATGAACAGTAATGGCTAATGAGATCATATGAAGGTGGGTGAGAATAATCCTTCCTTTCTTGATATGGCTATCCCTATTTAATCTTCCTAATGAGATGCTACTGTTCTATAGGTTGTCTTTCTCAGGACCTAGCCAAATAGTGGAGTGAAATTCAGAACAAGATCATACTCTGTGAGCAGGAGATAGCATGTATGTTACACAGACACTGCCACTTGATGCTTTAGATGCTCACAGGAGACGCCATTCTCCCACTGCCGCACTCTTTCCCACGGACTCCACAAGCATTCTCCGGATCCTTCTCAGCAGAGAGTTCCAAAAGTCACTGTCAATATTTGGAAGTGGCGTGCAAGATGCTAGCCACTGCTAGGGGAATTTTGGAAGTTTAGGAGATTCCTGAATACTCCTCGTTAACAGGAAAGGAAGACATACACGGCAGCGTGTAGGGAAAAGAGCACTGTATTAATAGTCAGAAGTTTGGGGCTTCGATTTTTTCCTGTCCTGCTTATTACCCTTGTGATTTTGGACAAGCAACAGTACCTTTTTGATCTTCAATTGCTTCACCTATAAAACGGAAGTAGTGTGTAGCAGTGATAGTTTTGCAAGGGATATAATAATATGCAATAGTTGAGGAATATCTTGTAAGCTCTGTGATGATAGGAAAGAGGACTGTTACTGGTGTTAAACTCTGATAATTACTCACTCTCAGTTGCCTGTCTTTTTCACAGCTGCAGCCGAGTTGCTGGCAGAAGCACCTTTGGCCAAAGTTCTATTAACTTGCTTTAAACCACATTCCCGGCTTCAGTTGTCCTGGAACTTGCATGACCTTCCGGAACCACCTGGGGGCACTTGTTAAAGCAAAGATTGCTAGGGCCCGACCCTCAGAGTTTTGATCCAGCAGGACCGGGTTATGGGGAGGTCCAAAAATTTGCAGTTCTAACAAAGTCCCCAATGATGCTGATGTTGCAGGTCTGGGGACATTACTTTAGGAAGATTTGCCTCACCTAAATTCTCTATTGTAAGGTTTAGTTGATTTCCCATATCTTCTAGGAAGCATCTGCAATAAACGTGACCCCGGAGATTTCTCGTTTCCCAGAACTGCTATACTGCTTTACTGACAGTCTTCCACCTCTCCTGTGAGGCTTAGCAGGTTTATGACTTTTAGGAATCTTTTCATTTGTATTTATCTTGCCTTCCCAGAGAGAGTAGGAAGTTCCTTAAGGTTTCAGCTGTATGATTTTTTGTCTCATTCTCTATCACTAGTGACACCGGTCTAAGCACACACCTGCTTTATTGCTCCCAAAGTACCTTCCTCAACACATCTCCTGAGTGGTTCTGAAGATCTCCTCGTCTGCTGCCTAAAGGTTGCGGACATCCTTTTCTCTTTCCTACCAGTCATGTCACCCCACTGTCTCCGTACCCAGGACAGATTAGCCTTCCACTGGACACAATTTATCTCTCATTGGTGCCCCTGCTGCTACCATATCTCTGGTTTTGCAGAACTTGCCCCACAAATCCCATTCTCCTTTTCCTTAAGATTGCCATAATTAAGCTCAGCTTTTTCCTTCATTTTCCACAGGGGCAGACATGAGGCTATAATGTAATTGGAGAGTTGTCTAAAGGGATAAGACACACAGAAAGAAGTAGTTGCAGACATTAATGTATAGTCACAGTCCAGACCCAGACAACAGCCTTGCCTTTCTGACCTGCTCCCAGTGAGCTTCCCCATGGCCAGGTCCTGCCACTAGAAGTAATCCAGTCTTCTTTGCAGCTTGGACTCCTCGATCCAGAGTAAGAAAGACCATCTCTCCTTGCTGCGGTCTCAGTCGTCCCGAGTCCTGGCGTTCCAGCCACTAACTCTTTCCGGGACTCTCTGAAAGTGGAAACAGCCAGTTCCTTCAGGGAAAGCCTTGCCTCTACCCAAAAGGAATGATTTGGCTCCATGACCCTATGATATGGTCATAAAGTAGCTGGACATCAATATAGTTCCCAAATATCTATTACTCAGTTTTTAAAACCACCATACTCTACCCCATAAATATGTACACCATTAACGTGTCAATAGAAACAAAAAAATGCATAAATTTTTTAAAACTACCTTTTTCTTTAAAATATCAATGCCCATTCCTTTCTCAATCTATCTTTACCCAGAACTAAAAAAAAAAAAACAAAAAACTTTGGCATTCAATTTCACCCATGTTCACTTTATTATATGCATCAAAGTGTATTGGGAATGTATTAATGAATAAATGCATATACATAAATGCATATTGATTTGACCTATTAGCATCCATCTATAGGCTGCTGAGTGTTGGGAAACAGATTAAATAGCTCAAACAGACCTCTACACTTTCCAGTCTTTGCTCCTAATGCTTTTCCCCATTGCATGTCGTCACTAACTCCCGCTGCATCAAGGTACTTTTGCAGCAGATGAAAGTCCTTGAGCCCATTTGGCCACACAATGGGCCAGCCCTTGAGCAATTCTGTTCCCCTCCTGAATCATTCTTTACGTTGCATCTGCCGACGCTGTTACCCAGGCACCCGCAGGTCCTTGCTGGGAAGGCCCTGCCTTGAGCGAAGATTGCTGGTTTGAGCCAGTGCAGTTTGTCCCCATTGCTTATTTGTTAGGATGAGCCCGTCCATCTGTCCGCGTGCCACGGACCCTAGGTGGCAAAAAGCAATAAAAGGAAAGCACTCTTTGACAGCCCTCTCGGCATAATGCCGGCTTGAGCAGAGGTTATTATCTTGTAATGTCATTGTTATTTCCAGCAGCCCCCAACGGATCTGCTGACTGTGGCGAGACAAAAAGGGAGACAGGGTTAGCACAGCCCCTGCATGTTGCACGTCGTCAGGGGCCAGGCATTGCACTGGGCTTTCAGGGCTGCTTTTACTGTCTATTGATTGGCAATTAAAGGCCCCTTCTCCCACTGAAGTTGTCACTGGTATATTTATTTAATAAATCCCAACTTGGTCTGTGACCCCTGCAGAGCTGGCCTGGCTTCAGTGCTTCTTGATGCCCTGGGGAGAAAAACGCGCTAAAAGTGTGAAGATGTTCTCCAGCCCCAGGTTTGTCACTAAATTGCTTTATGACCTTGAATGAATCACCTTTCTCTGGGCCTCAAGTCCCTCCTCTATATCCCAGATCTGGCCTATAAGGGGAGTTGACAATTCTGTGATTCTTATTTCAAGACTCCGGTGAGTCGCAGCCTGAACCGTTCGAGAAGGCCCCCGAAATAGCAGCAAAGTAATTGCAATGTATATTCTAATAGCAGCAGCTGTAGTAACAGAGCTGCCCCCCTCCCTGGGCTTCCTCTTTAGGGGTGATATGCCAGAATGAGAAACAAAATTACTGTGTCTGTTCAGCAAATTCCTCCTGACAAAATCTTTAACCGTTGACAAGAGTAATATACTGAAAATTAGTTTAGAAGTGTTTCAAGTTTCAAAAATCAATCAAAATCAAATTAGTTTCTGAAGATGCTGTCTGTTGAGTTTTAGGAAAAAATAAAGATTCGCTTCAGCAACTCGGGAAAGTGGCTTTGACCCCGAAAGGGGTGACTCTCTCACGGAAAGTGATTGTGCTTCTTCACTTCTACCTCTGAGGCCTTTGCCAAGACTTGACCAAGCCAGCCCTTGTTCTGTCGTCCCAGACATTTGTAAATAACTACCCGCTGACCTACATTTTAATTCCATCTCTCTCCATTCTCTCTCCCAACCCCCAAGCCCCATCCAAAGCTAAAGGAGAAAGAAACATTTAAAAAGTAAGATAACTAGTCTTAATTTCCCAAGATGGTAAAAAGGCCTGGTGGAGGTGGGGAATTAATAGCTCATGCCCTTTCTTGATCGAATTGTCAAGTACAAAAGACCTATACCCAGGATCTGGGCGTGCATGCCTCTGCGTGGGTAAATGATGAACAGGAATGTCAGCTTTGGCTTCATTTCTTCTCCACATATGTAGCTTATAAATCAGGGTCTTTCTTAGCCTGGGAGGACAGTAGTGCTCACTTTGACATTTATGCTCAAATGACAGTGGCTCCATTTCTTCCGTACAGTGACTTACTCCGCCCACCCTGCTTGCCCTTTTCCAAAGGCATTAAGAAGGCTTAATGGTTTCTGGGAGTTCCAGAGGACTTCACATGTGTCCACAAACCAGGCTGACAGCCACAGCCACCACAAAGAGGCCCTCTTGTCTTGTCTCTCCTGCCTGACAATGTCTGTTACCTGTGAAGCTGTCGTAGCTGACGTGCCTCTCGAAAGCTACCAATGCCTGGGCCAAGGGTGTCATTGCCCAGTGTTTTCAATGTCTCTTTTCCTCTGGGTATTGCTGAGAGGACAGTCTCCCCCTACTCTGCATAAACTGGATCTCCAGGCACTTCTGCTTGGATCTAAAATCTCTTCGTTCACAAATATTTTGTTAAAACATGATATTCAGTTTCTAGCAAAACCTCTTTAACCAACAGACAAGGGGCTGACGGGACATGTGTGTGTGTGTGTGTGTGTGCGTGCGCACGCATGTACAGGCATGTGTGTGTGTGTGCGTACATGTGTGTATACGTGTGAGTGTGGATTGGCTGATTAGAAATGATGCTCTACCTTTCCCTATCCCCATCATTCCCAACTAAGCTCAAAGCATATCTTTGGATATATTGACAAAGGGCATCTATCTATAACCAATATAGATGGATGGAGGTGGAGTTTGCTTCATGAGTAATAAGAAAACCCTTTCAGCTGGTCACTTGGAAAAAGAGAACAGTTTGCTCCAGAGAATAAACTTCTTCAACTTTTGATAGAAAAACAAACAGAAGGAAATGATGACCATTTTTGAAATGATAGAGCTCCAAATTTCAAAGTCCCAACAACTTTAGGGCTCTTAGAACAATGTTTCAGGCATTGCTTCCAATGTATGTAATATTTTTTATGATGGCATCTTTCCTAATGATGGCATCATCTATTTGGCATCTTCATGGCTCAATCAGTAGCTTCTAACCTATTCATTAGAAGTTGTGCCCTCCACCTACTCTCTACCCTACCACAGAGACATATACCTACACACAAGCACACCTGCATACAGAAGGAGAATGCATTGTCAGATTGCCATCTACAACTATGGACCCACAATTTCAAGTCATCCTGTCTCCCTCTCCTCTGAAGAGTTTATATTTCTGAAAATTTCATTGACATTTCGAGGTCGTAGCACCTCCCCTTTGGCTCCCACAGTCCTCGTTTTTTGGTACTTATCCCAATTTCTTGCAATTCTCTGCATAAGAAGAATTAAATGAGTATTGTTGCCCCACCATACCAAAGACATATGCCATCACCCTTCCCAAGACCATAACAACTACCCCAGATACATGTGGGGAATTTATCTGTGGGTGCTTCCATCCTCTGCACAGCTAACTCTATTCTTTAACAAATATCTTGTGAGCCAAACGCCTCTTCCCCTTGATTTAATGGGCCTCCTGTTTTCAGCAAAGGCTGCGGCCAGAAATATAATAGACTGGTTGATGCTGGTCCTCTACCAGTGACTTTGTGGTTGGGAGCACTTAGAGGGAGGATTCATTAATTTGTTCATCTTTATATTCCAGCAGTCTAAAAAAGAATATGGCACACAATGTATATTCAGTATTTCTTGATTAAAGTAATGGGAGGAAAGAGGGAGGGAAGGAAGGAAGGAAAGAAGGAAGGAAGGAAGGAAGGAAGGAAGGAAGGAAGGAAGGAAGGAAGGAAGGAAGGAAGGAAGGAAGGAAGAAAGGAAGGATAGGAAAGTGAATGATGATATTAATATGTATTTTCTGGCAATAATAATAACCATAATATTATACTAAAAAATTCTGTCTTATTAAAAAGACAAGTTTGCCTGCTTACCAAATACTACATGAATATTTGGAAAATTTAAATATATAAGGACAAACTAAAATTTATAATTAATTCATTGTCCAAATAAATCTACCATTAAAATATTGTATTTCTGTATGAGTGTTTTTCTCTGTGTAATGGCAACATATTTTTATTAACAAAATTCTTGTTAGTATATTTTGCTTTATAACTTCCCTTCTTTTTTATTACATTTAAGTTACACCATGGGAGGTTTTTGTTCTTTGAAATGTTTGGAAGTTTTCTTGTAAAACATAGTCTTTAATGGCTGCAGAGTATTCCATTGAATGGATTACTATACTCAGTTATATTTAACTAATTTCCTATTCTTAGTATTTTGAGGTATTTTTGTTTGTTTGAGTTACAAAGACATTGTGATTTATATATTTGTGTGCATTTATGATAGTTCTTTGAGGAAATATTGGGTCGAAGGGGCTAAGGGATAGATGGATAGATGATTGATAGATACTGTGCAGGTGAATGCCAATTTTAGGGCATTCTCACTTTTCTCACTTTGGAGTACTTTTTGAAGGGAATGAGAAAATAAAAAAAAAACATTTCAATTACAATGGCTTTTGATAAATCAATTACTTCAGGATCAAGTTATATAAATAGAATAAGACCACCATTTCCCTGCAATTAAAAACCCAGGAATCATTTTGATTCTCCATCTCCTTTCCCAACATCAAATGAATCATTAAGTCCTGCCCGTGTTACTTTCATAGCATGTCCCCTAAATTCTCCTTCTTCCCCACCCATCTGTCACTGTTGCAGCTCAGGTACCACGTTTGCCCTCCTGAGTGACCTAAATTGCTTTGTGTGAGTTCACTGTCTCTTATCTTTCTTTTTGCTCTAATATTTCTCAAAAAGTTTTCCACAGAATCCTGGCCCCACGAGATACACTATGAAAGAAGTTTCATGACCAATAAAATTATGAAATCTCACCTATTCTTTTGCCTTTCAGGGATACACTACTCACATCAGTTTATTAGATGTTCTAGGAAATACTACAGTTAAACAAGCAAAACAAACAAAAACAATAAGAGAAGTCTTATTTGACTTGCTTGAACCTAAAATGTCCTAACCTTAACTCATTCATTCTTACAACAGATATTTGCTGTACGATTACCATAAGTGATGGCCAGTTGTATGTGTGTCTGAGCATGTAGAGATCTGGGTGTGTAACATCGACAACCATTTGCATTTTTGCCTTAAGAATACACTTTGGGGTATACTTTTATGTTGTATTTTCTGCACAGCTGATGAAGCAGTTTTCCAAAGACTAGATATAATTTTATATCTAGACTTTAGATATTTAAGCAGTTCTCCTGTATATTATAAATTCCAAACCCTTACGATGGCCTTCAAGATCCTCTCTAGTTGGGCTTAATTAAAATTTTTCATTCTTACATTTCACTGTGCTCCTGCATCATCAGAAAGTCCAAGCTTACTGAAATTCTCTCTTTTCCAAACTTGCCAAAGTATCCTAGCTTTTTATATATCTTGATTTCTGCTATTCCTTCTATGGAACTTCTGCAGTGATGGTATTTTTAGTCTACCACCAATAGGAAATATCAAAATATTTCATGATTGTGCCTACTTTCTCCAGTGGTCACTTCTTTCTTGTTCCTGAAACTCCAGTAATGGCTTGTCTATGAAGCATTTTCTAATACCCAGAAAGAGCTGTTCTTTCTGCCATAACAGTCTCCAAGGTAGGCTAATAACAGTCACTGTCAATTTATATAATAGATGAGGAAACTGAGCTCTAAAGAGAGATTTGCTAAAATGATGAACTAAGCATGGAAAATAAGCCAGTCTACCTGTTTGCATACTAGTAGGTTCTCTGCACACTCTGTGTTCTTTGCTAACCACCTGATTACATATTGGGAGATAAGAGGTTAGAGAGTGGAACAGGTGGAGGGAATAAGTTTCTAGGGACTTCTGGAATCTCAAAGGGGATGAACACTTGGCTCAGACACAAGAGGCCTTAACTAAATCCTGTATTTATTTATGGCCCTAAGAATTGCACCTGGCATGTTCAGTTCAGATTTCCAGGGATTTAGGTTTAGCTGGGGGGGAAAAAAAAGTTGTATAAACAAAGGAAATGGGATAGGAAAAATACAAGAGAAAGCCAGCTAATCAGAAGCCAGTAATATTAAACTCATATAAATGTGTTGGCTTGAATTACAGTTTGTGGGGAGATGTTAGTGATAGCTTACTATTGACCTTTTGAGTCACCATGTTAGCTGTTGACTCACTTATTTAAGCCAATATTTAAATTTTCCAGGTTCTGACAAAATTGTGAGGATCTTGAGGCAAGTATGATAAGCACTGTTATTAACAGCTGACCTTTTATTAATGTGTAAAAACTATGTAGAATGATTTTTCATCTAGAACGTACACTATCATGCCTATTTTATAGATTGGAAAACTAGTTTCTGAGACTGTTAAGTGATTCTCCATTAACAAAAACAGGAAGAGCAGTGTTAGGGCCTGAACCTGTATATTATAAATTCTAGTGATGTTAAGAGGGCTCTCATAGCATAGAGTGACTTAATGTGCACACATTTTTCAGTTTTTTGGACTGCCCAGTTATTGAGAAAACAGAGGCATTCATTACACAGAGGGAGGGAATTCAGGGGCATGAGGCTCTGCAGACACGACATTGCAGAAAAGGACAGGGGCCTGAGCCTGTCTCCCTGGCCTGCTCTCCTCCCTGCTCATGGCTCTTGTCTCTTATCAGGAATGAAGACATTACTTGTGTTACCTGAACAATTGTCTAATCCATATCAGCACCTGGTGCTGAGGTAGATTTGGCTAGAACACATTGGGGAGGGTTTGATGTAAACCTTGAATGTGTTATTAACTATGGATGGCTGGATTTTAAAAAAATAAATGATGCTGCATAATGTCTATTTTAACCGCAAAAAGTGTACATGTATTCATTATATCGATCACTTATTTTACAATATTTCTTAGAGGTTTCCTCTGTCAAACATCATGCATAGCTCTGAGGTATGTGAAAATGACAAAATCATTTGCATTCAAGGAACACTGAGTCTGGCAGACATAGTGGTAGGGTAGATCTTAACCTGTCCAAGGGATCCTAGAACTTTTCAACAGATAACACAAGTGACAGATATATCCTGCCAGAAACACACATACATACATATGCACACACATGAACACACAGATTCCCACTTATTGGTGGGGGCAAAGCAGTTTGGAATCTAGTTAGTCACCTCAAAAGACCAAACATTTTCCTTCTGGATGTCCATAATCCCATAAGCCTTAGGCTAAAGTATTCTAGAACAGAGTATCACTAGTGTGAATAAATGTTCATAGCAGTCCTACAGGACTTCAGGACATCGGAAATAAAAGGGTAATGTTCCACTGACAGCCGTGAACTCACATCACTACCACCCGTTTTTAAGTCTCCTTTGCACTGTGGAGGAGACATCAAACTGCATTTCCAAGAACCCCTCGCCCAGGATGATTGTGGTTCTAGGTTAGAATTTGACAGTGGAGACACTAAATGTGTACAGCAGAGGGAAAGAGGATCCATTATTATCTATGATTTTTGCAGCCAGGTATGTTGGGAAATCATAAGGATTACAGCGGCTTGCCAGAAAGCTCTTAAAAACCACATATTCTCACTACTGTGGGCTGAGACCATGGCAGTAGCTTCCCAGAGATTCTTGTGAATGTCAGTGTTCTGGAGATGCTTGAGAACCACCCACTTCTGTGTTTCAGGATGAGATCTACCGTGACAACTTTTTGATCTTTGCTCCCTTAACTTATAGAGGTTGGGTAACTTATTAATTTTGTATTAAGATCTTCTTACATGGACTACATCAAACAGCTTCTGTTTTTTTTGAGTGAACTCTGGCTGATATGAAGAGTAAGGTGGTATCTCATCTTCATTCTCTAGGATGTAAACTATTTCCTATAAAAAGCCAACCAGCAAATATTTCTCTTTGGCTGCCAGGCTTCCCTTGTTGCAACTACTCAACTCTGCTGGTGCATTACAAAAGCAGCTGCAGACAAAATATAGACAAATTAAAGTAACTTTGTTCCAATAAAACTTTATGCATACAAAGAGTTAACAGGCCAAATTTGGAAGGCAGGCTGTAGTCTGTCAACTTCCACTTTAGAGGTTTGAGTTAATCATACTTCTCCATTCAGAGCTTCTGGTCTTCATTCATCCATGCAAGTTCCCTCAATAGGCTTTATTTTAATTTATACAGCTCCTATATAGCTATTTACCTATTTATCTCTTCTATTCCCTTCACTATGTCTACTCTGATAGATAGATAGATGATAGCTATAAAATGGATAGATATCCATTTTAATATGTTCAATGTCTATTTTTCTTTCTGTATATCCTTACAAAATACATATTATTTTTTGCACATATTTTGGCTTGAAGTGAAATTTTATGTCATATTCTGTTTCTTTCTTTCTTCGTGCAGTGCTGTCTTTAATGGTAATTTGTACAGTTGTAATGTGTCCATTGAGTAGGCTATATCTAATCGATGAATAGGTAGGAGTGACAGATGTTAGAATTGTTCACCTATATCTGGTTCATTCCCTGAATCATCAAATGAAATGATTGCTGACTGGAGAGTCTGTCTACACATTCATTGTATCTGGCATGAGTGAAAAATAAATGTGTTAGTGTTCATTTATTACCATGATATTACCTGTCCTATCCTAGTAGGGTGCTCCTAAGTACTGAATAAGTGCTCCTTAGTGTACACCCACAACATCACACCACCTGCAGGGCCAGTAATGGATCACTGGTTTGCCTAGGCAGCGAAACACAGTGGTTAATCTCACAGCCTCTGGAATCCAATAATCTAGGTTAAATTCCTGGTGCCACCACTTACTAAACAGGAAATCTTGAGCAGGTTTCCTTACGTTTGTGGCTTCAGGGTCTTCATCTGTAATATACAGATATTGATCATATATATCTTGTGGGGCCATCAAGATTAAATTATTAGGACAGTACTTTAAAATGTTAAAGAATAGTTTAACATTTAAAAATTACCTGTTTTTTTATAATTTAAAAAACTAAAATACATTTGAATTTTTGCATTTAAGATTTAATATCTAGGACCTATCTATCATAACTGTCCCATGCTTGCAGGGGATGAGCAGGGAAGATATTGTTGCCCACATTTGTGGAAAAGAAAACAAAGACCCAAAAAGGTGAAGTCAGTTCTCAAAGGTCAAGCTGCTCCTAAAAATAGAGCCAGACTCAAACCTGTGTCTCCCGGCTCTAAAGGAATTACTCTTGAGTTTCTTTGGTTCATAGCAAAAAAGGGACTCTATGTATGGGGAAAAGCCGCCCAGCAGAACCTGTAGTGATGGATATTAAGGCAAGATCTCCAAGTGGAAGACATGCTGAATTCTAACCAGGCGGTGCTGGAGGTGGGGAGTGGAGGGAGAATAAAAGACAGGAGTCTGGGAGGGCAGAAGCCGCCAGTGAGGTGAGGAGAGACGTTTCCCCAAGGATAGAGGGAAGGAAGGTTAAAGGCATATTGATCTTGAGTGGGAAAACATTCTCCTGACTTTTTATCCTGCTTTCAGATCATCTGGCATCAAAAAAGGGTCGGTTACGGAGCTCAGCTTTGGAGATGAGGCAAAAGATACAACAGACGAACAGCCATTTGCTGACATAGAGTGCACCAAAGTGGTTTTTGATGATATGAGCTAAGCTGCAAGGTAGAGGCGATGTGGAACCCGATAAAACACGTGTCGTGTGATGGGGAAGGCGGCAGCCGAGCACACACATAGACTCAAAAAATAAGCTATTTTCTGACCTAAGATGGAGCTGGCTTTCTTTTCAAAATAAGTTGCAAAACCACCCAGGTCTAACCCACAGGAGTGACAGAGCGTGTTACAATTTCCAAGGCGCTTCCTCCACGATTACCTTGTAACGTTCTCAGAGATATCCCATGCGAGGAGGCTGGGCTCTGTTTATTATTCTCGTTTTACAGATGATGAAACTGAGGATGAGAAAAGACAAGGACACAAGGCCACAGAGCCAGGGGGAGAGGTAAGAGCAGATCGTGGCTTCCCCATAATTGCACGATTATCTTCGCACCAAAGCACATTATATCTTGCCAAATTGACTTTTCACAAAATAGGGTTGAGAGTGTCCCTGTATGAATATATATGAACATATCTATCAATCTAACTCAATTATATATTCATGTGTCTTCATTTCCCATTCATCTTTATAATCTATCACCTATGATCAATTCCCATTACCTATTAACATTTTCATAATTATCTGTATCAATGTAGCTATAAATTAGCTGTTTGTTACATCTCCTGATTGGTCATCTTTACACAGTTTTTACACTGACACCTATATTGTATTTATGATTAATTACACCATGAGAGAAAACACACAGGCATCAAAAACATTCCCGCATGGTTATAACCCTTGTATTCTTTACATTGTCCCACTGATTTACTTAACCTTCCTGAGTTTGAGTTTTCTACCTTGCCAGGTAGAGATAAACATGCCCTAGCTCCCAGGGCTGGGAAGATCTAATAAGATAGTGGCTATGAAATGCTGAGCCTGGCACCTGGGTCAGAATACGTGTGTGAATGTTATTCTTCCTTCCTCTTTGTTCTCACCGAATCTTGTTTTTTCTCCTGGTCATGTAGCTTTCCCACTGTTTCCAGTTGGTCTCCATTTATCTTGTCTCTGAACCTCAACATCATATATCATGTAAATAGATTGGGCATTAGGCACATGGTTTCAAGGATTATCCATTCTATTTCAGATGCCATGATTTGGCGATCTGGCTGCAAAGTTCTGGAAGTTAGAGTTTCTCATTTACCATTTAGGAAACCAAGAAGTAATCCTGAGTCTACTTTTCAGAATCATCTGAAGAACTCTGCATAGGGCTTTGCGCCCAACCTGTGCCAAGTGAATATTGATAAGTTAGATAGAGGGTGTTCCCAAGAAGCGCATTTGAACTTGGGAGAGTTTCAGAGCATAGACACCCAGGAGTTGCTTCTCCACATATGTACAATAACTGGGATAGCAAAATCCTCTGCAATTTTAATAGAAAGATTACTTTATTCATTCCTTCAATCTGTGTTTATTGAAGAACTAATATTTGTTGGGTCCTGTGCTATGTTCTGGGAGTATGAAGGTAAATCAGACACATGTTTGCAATGTGAATAAGTCGAGGAACAGTCCCATCTTCATGTGATAAGAGCCGTGATAGAGGGATGTGTGGGGAACCTTAGGAGCAAAGAGAGGTAGTGACAGGATCATGAGCATCTGATATTTTTCTGCCAGTGTTTCTTTGCCTCTTCCTCTGGTAATAGCATACCCTTACTTTAAAGAGCTAAAGATCTAGCACTCCATGGCCTTAATGGCATTCATGTGGCCAGGTCTGGCTAATCTTAAACCCTTCCCCTGGCCATAGTCATTTGTTCAAATGCAAGTGCAAGATCCAAGATTGTCCAGTAAGAGTCCTTCCCTGGCAATTTATAAGCATATGCTGATAGCAGATTTCTCTTTCCTCTAAACTCACATAATATAAGCCAGGAATTATATGCTACTGGCCCCTCCTCTCTACCCATGGCACGGAAAGCCTCTTTATAGTAAAAGAAAATGAAATCAAACCATTTGGTGAAGCAGATAATAATGATATAGAAAAAAAAAAAACAGGTTCTGGATAATTTTTAAGTATGTAATTTCCCCATCATCTGACCCAGTAAACTCTAATTTTTGCTCAAAATTAGAATTTCTTATATAGACATTTTTATAGAGCTATTTTATTACTTCAAATCTGTATAGGATTTTATACTCTTTCAACACAGTTTTATATACATTATCTTGTATTAATCTCAAGACAATATTATGAGATTGATTGGCATTGCATTATGATTCTACTTTCATGAGAAAACTTGAATCAGAAAAAAAAAATGATGCAACTGACGTTGGTCAATGTAATTGTGGTTGATGCTGAGAAGGAAAAAACCTTTCTGATATTTACGGTAGGGTTCTCACCACATTCATCCTGAGGTTTGGTTACTAGGCCACACATTTTAATGTTCATTCCTGACACTAGTTGGCTATATGACACTTTTGACAGTATCCTGCTATTCCATGTCTAGAAAGATGGGATGGAGTTACCAAAACTACAAGGGAGTTTCAGCCTAGATCCAGTTGCTTGTTGCACAAAGATCTAATTATTGAGACGATGAGGACTGCCAAGGAAGAAAAGAATTTTCAATATGAAAGATGTCTTGTCCAGAGAACAGGAGAAGCTGCTTCAGATCTGTCTCCACGACTAACAGAGACCATGGGCTTTTTTTTTTTTTTTGGTGTCTCTTTTTTTTTCTTTCTTTTTTTTTTTTTTTATTTCAACATATTATGGGGTACAAATGTTTAGGTTACATGTGTTGCTTTTCCTCCCTCCCAGAGTCAAAGCTTCAAGGGTGTCCATCCCCCAGATGGTGCACATCGCACTCATTATATATGTATATACCCATCCCCTCCTTCCCCCTCCCACCTGCCCAACACCCGATGAATGTTATTCCTATGTGTCCACTTAGGTGTTGATCAGTTAATACCAATTTGCTGGTGAGTACATGTGCTTTTAAAGGGAAGGCCGCAGGCCTTGGGGCAGGTCTTGGTGTAACTAACAAGGGGCATTCGGAGAGGCGTGGAGGATGATGAATCTTGGCATCAGGAAGTCTGTCCAGGGGCCTTTGGAATCTCAGCTCCTTTGTCTTGCAGAAAATCCACCATTTCTGGGAAACAACTCAAAATGTCAAGTAGTTAGTTAAGAGACAGAATTACTAAAAAATATACAGGGGTCCTAAAATTTGTTCATAGGGCAGTTACAGAGTTCATTTAATAATTTCACATTGCCAAGAATATCTGAGTTTAATCTTCTTCTGTCTCTGTCTCTTTCTCATATATTTATATGAGATATATATGAAATATGTACACATATATGAGACAGAGAAATTATTCATATATATGAGATATGAGAGAGATAGACATATACACATATGTGTATATAGTACATATAAATTATATATAATATATAAAATATAACAAAATGATATATGTAAAATACATATATAATATATACATATATGTATATATGTGTGAATGTTGTGTGTTCATGTGTGTAGTGTATTTATTTATCTTCCTTAGAGAATTTTATTTAGAAATATATTTTGAGGGTATTGATCAGAATTCCCTAGATAGGTTCCAATGCAAATTCCATTTAGTAATAAGACTTTTTGTTGCCAAAACGTGACCTGTCAGCCTTAAATTGAAACAGGCTGATGCAACCTGATCACACTACATCAGTTTGATTTATGTATTTATAAATCATATATATGTTTTTTTTTTTCTTCGCTAGGTTTGAAATGTAAACACATGATTGGTTTTAGCAACATATTTTAAAGGTTTGGTGAGTCACTTGTTTCTGGGCAACTCAGTCTCTGAATTCCTGGGCATCCTTGAAGTACCTGATCAGCCTATGACAGACCTCTGTTGAAAAGTGGCCAATTACCTGCCTGCAAATGATGTCAAAGTGCTTTCACCTGACCTCAGTCCTGGAAAGGAGCTAGTTGAAAAGCTTGTTATTGATCCCTTCTTCGAAGTATTCTATATCTGAATTTTTTATTAGTTACATGGTCAGAACCTTGTTATTTTAGAGAACATCCCCATAAATTGATTCAGTCTTTTACAATTGAAAACAATATGCATACATTTATTAAGATTTAATGGCCATATCTATGTTATTGTGTTGTTGCTGGTATGTGGGTGTGGAGGTAGGGGTTGTTTGTTGGTTTGTTTGTTAATGTAAGGCAAGAATGCAAGAAAGAAACACTCTTGGAAAGATTGATTTTTCTCCAGTCTAAGACATCATTTAAAATGCTGTTCATTGACCCTGTGAAACACCCAAGTGATAACATCTATCTAACAGTGAATATCAGAAAACTTTGTGTTATATCAAGAAGGAATACACTTACTATGTCAAGCCAAGTTTTACCTGTTCTACACCCCCACCTTGAAGTTAAAGTTCACGTTGAATGCTAAATCATAGATTTTTTTTTCCCTCCAAATTAATTTCTTCAATAAGTACTATGCCACAACCACCACTCATTAAATCATGGCTGTCTGCTCAGCACTTTGCTGATTTCTTCCATTTATCATCTCATTTATCTCCCCAGTGGAAGTTTCATTTTTTGGGTTTTTAGTTTATAATTTAATCAAACTATATACGTACCCATTTTTGAAGAAAATGTCAGAAAAGTTTACAATGAAAAAGAGCATTGACACACTCTATTCTTCATTCCTGTTGATCAAAGGGAATCTCATTTCTTAAAATCAGTGCTGGCATTTTTCTCTAGTTTTTAGCACCATGTTCTTGCTAATATTTTTTGTCTTTAGGCATGATTTTCTCCACAGTTATGTCGTTCCATAAATCAAACATAATTATAATGTAATTTTAATAAAGTACATATGTTCATATTATCATATTTACATAAATGAGCATGGAATTTTCTTCCTTTCTGGAATATTTTTGGGTGTATTGTCACTAGAGTTAGCAACTGCCTATCTTTACTTTCATAACATTCTATAAATTAACATCATTTTTAATACATCATTATATATACCAACCACATACCTATTTTTTTTCACTTAAGCTATCATTTTGAGTAATTTATAGGGTTTTTCTTTTTGAGGGGGGAGCTACATGTGTCAGAACATCTTGTCCTTGTGTTCTGTTTTCAAGTTTGCATCTTGATCTTGATATAAAATGATCCTTCTAGAACTTCTTTCCAATATAATTGTAGGACTTAGCTATGATATTTTTCCATATTGGATATAACCTGTTCCATGGATCTCATTACTTCCATCTTCTATTGCCTGAGGAGCTCTGAGGATCCTGACCTGTGCAACCCTTATTTTTTCAAATTCCTCTCTTTAGATTAAAAGGTGCTTTTGAAAATTCAAGTTTCTTTTTGCCAGGCTTTGGTAGGTACATGAGGATTTGTTTTGCCATTGATGAGAACATGGAATTCATGTATTAAAGTGTCCCTATCCATGAACACAAGCTAAGGAAAAATGACATCAATTAACTTGTGTCATTTTTTCCCCCTCTACTTACCCTTCCTGGAGAACTAATCATTAACATGGGAAGGTTTGTTTTCTACTCTGGCTGTTTTTATTTATGCCCTCATAATTTTAAAAGCCATAGAGTATATAAAGATCATTATATTTCATTTATTGTTAAATACATGGTACATTATTACAAAGTAATCTCACACCTGGCTTTAAAGTTCCTTATTCTCAAATAAATAAAAACAACAGGAACAACAAAAAAAAGGATCAGTCCTTAAACCTTATAGAGGTATATCTTTCAATAACTTATTAAGAAAAGATATGGAAGTAGTAGTTACAAACCTTTGCTAACTTTATCATTCTTTCACACTTGTAAATTTATGATTTAGCTGCTTGAAAATATTATACTTCAAAATTTTAAAAACATTATTCAGTCTTCCAACATTCTGCATTGTGGTTGAGAGGATTGATTCTTTCTGCTTTTTTTTATATATGATCTTCCCCAGCTAAACTGGAAGTTTTTAAACTCTACCTCTGCTAAAGGTCAAGTTGTGAAAGTTTATGATTATGTGGGTTTTCCCCACATTTTTTTCCTTTTCTTTCTTTTTTACCAATGTGGTCACTTATTGAGAACTGTCAATCTGGAAACTCTTTTCTCTTTTAACTGAAGGAATTTTATTTATTTGCATTTTTATCGAATTCCTATTATCAATATAATCATTCTTCCTACATTGGTTCTTTAATATTCTTATATTTTATTTCCCACCACAGCTATTAGGTCCAGTCAAGAGACAGACATCACACAGTAATTTTAGCAGGGAATATTTAATATGAATAATCATTTATATTAAACATTCCCTGCTAGTCATCAACACTTAAGAGCACATATGGAAGTAAAACTCAAGGGAAATCAAGTAGGCAGGAGGGGGGAAGGAGCTTGGTAAATTCACACCTAATGAGTACAAAGCACACTAACTGGGTGAAGGGCTCACTTATAACTTTGACTCAAACTGTACAAAAGCAAAATATATAACCAAATGTGTGTATTCCCTTAATATTCTGAAATTAAAAAAAAATAAAAAGCAAAAAAGGAAGTCTGGAAAAAAAAGAATTAAAACATGGCACCCTGGTAATAGGAAATTGGCTAGTAAAAGGTAATGATAATGCTAATGAATATAGACATAGCAGATATAAGTAGGGACCACTGTCTTCAGGGTTATGATAGAGCGCCAAGAAAGAATCCCTTCCCCCAACCCCATGGTGAGATCTAGGCTTCACCGGAGAGGATGTGACTGTGGGTCACTGAATGGTAGAGAAGTCCACCGAGGTGCTTTGCAAGCAGGACTCTCTGCAGTCCGCCCTGGAGTCCAGGGGAGGACCCCACAGGGAGGTGCCATGCCTAAGAAGACATCACCACACCACGCAGGAGAGTTCTGGGAGAGGCTGCACATACTGCTGACCAGTAGACTACCAAGCTCTTCACTGCTGGGGGCTGCAGAAGCTGTGTGGGTTACAGCAGCCTGGAGAGAAGAGAAAACTAGAACCTGGAAGAAAACCCTTTCCATGCTCAAGTGTTCCTCTTCTGACAAAATGCAACATCCCGCCACGAGGCCAAGGAGAAATATTTATAAGGTCTGTCTCCCGTATCTCAGAGAAGGCTATCAAGGGTGTATTTAGAGTTGACAGGTAATACATAAATAACTGCCCCAAACATTTTTTTTAAATCTTTTTGTCATTTTCTGCTATCGGGAATATTTTCTTAACTTCGCCTTGCAACACTTTATTGGATTTTTTATTTCACGTCTTATGTGTGTGTGTGTGTGTGTGCGCACATACACATACACACATAACTTGTAAGATTTATTTATCCTTTTCCATTATTATTTTTACAGCATCATCTTCTTTCTCACAGATACAACTTCTACACTTACATTATTGATAAGCTTTGGTTCAAAAGCTTTATTTTATTCCCTGCCTTATCTGTTTTCTTCCAGCTTTTCCTTTCATATTTATTTGTTTAGGATTTTCCCTGTCATTTTGGAAGCCTCTAAACTATCAGTTGATCCTTCACTGCTTGTTCTTTGTCTAGGTACAAAAAATTGATTCGAAGCTTTGAGCACATGGGTGGGATTTGTCACAGGGCTATCAGAGTGAAGGGGTAGCCAGTCCCTAATTTCATGGATTAATAATAATAACCACATTGGAAAGGCCTTTCTGTAGAGCTATGCAGATTTCCTCCATTCTTCTGATTTTGGTCTCTGGGCACAACTGCTGTTAGTCAATGAGAACTCAGAAACCGGAGTGGTAATCAACTCCTATATATACTTCATGTACATGGACATTCAATCAGCTCCCCCCACAATATTCACCATCCTCTTATATCTGTTCTTATACACTGACGTTTTAGTACAAACTGATTTGTTTTTCATCAGTGTCTCCCACTGCAGGCCCTTATTTTGTGGTTCTGTCTCTTGGTTGAATCCTCCATCTTCAATTTCTACAACCTGCTGCAGTCTCCCATGGAGTATGCTTTCTTCTTCCATTCTTTTGGTTCTTGTAGATTTATATGATTTTTTTATTCCTTTCCTATCACTCGAGAGATGCATTTGGAAAGGAAAAGATAAATATTTCCTCTGACTGTATTTTATTTTCCAATTTAACAGCCTCCTTGAACAATCATTTATTGAAGCCAACATTCTTTTTAAAAGTGATCTGGTTACAAAGAACAAATAGTTCTGAAATTTGTGGGACAGTGAGAAAAAAAATTGGGTGACTGAATGGGAAAAGAAATGAAAGAAGAAACAAATGATTGTCACATCAGTGGACAGCGGGGTGTGGCGGAAAGGACGCTAGGCTGGCAGGACTGGAGTCCTCGGTTTGGATCTCGCTGCAAAGCCCTGGGCAAGTTGGCTCTCCAGCTGATCTGAATCTTCTCATCTGCACGGTGGGTCAGGGAAGGTTGGGACTGGAAATCCTTTCAGAAGTTACATTCATCTCTGCTCCTTATTCTTTATCTTCTTTTAAAAAAATAACAAATAAATTCAAGGATAAGAAAACTCTGATGCTCTTAAAGCACTATTTTCAATTACTGGAGATCTACAGACTCCAATGAGAAGCTGCTAAATCTTATATGCTCTTTAGGAGCATGGACACATGCAAATAAACATTGTGTTTACAATTTCAGAGAGTTCACAGGCGTCCTAAAGCTCACCAAGAGGACTGACATGAAGGAATGTTGATCTCAGAACTTCTATCTGCCTCCAAGGTGACCTCTGGTCTTTTCTTTCTCAAAGGGGCTGCTGCTGTGTATTTCTATGAGACTTTGAGGCTTTCCAGAACACAGCTAGAAAATTACAAAGAAGAACATCTCCCTTGCATACAAACCTTGTCATTCAGGTGAACCAATTTTCTCTTTGTAAATCAGGACGTTTGCAAATGTTTCATTAGCATTGGCCCAGATAGGTCTGTAACAAATGCATTTGCCGTGTAGTGCAGATTATGTATCAGCAAAAACAGCTCACAAGGCCCCCATTAATTATCCAGGGAGAATGAAGAGACTATGGAAATGGAGCCACAGACATTCGATTTGGGGGTGTGTTTCCCTGGGACAGGAAGGCACCCCATGTTGAAGGGATCCTATAAGCTATCTGACTTATGTCTTTTCAGTGAACATGACAGTGAACCATTCACTCTTTGTTTCATTTAGTCACCTGATACTTATTGAGCACCAGGCAATGATGCTAGGTGCTGAAGATAAAGTAATAAACAAGAGAGATGCAGCCTCTGTCCTTATGAAAGTAACTTGTGGAGGTGACAGTAAGAAAATGATCACAAAGGAGAATATAATTACCATAGTATCAGGAGTCGTGAGAGCACTTAAAGGGAGGGGGGTGTGCAGATCTGGTAAGGAGGGGTCAAGGACATTTTAGCCAAGGGAGTAATTTTAGAGCTGATTCTAAGAAATAAGTTAGATGTAAACTAGCTGAAAAGTTGGGAGGAAGGGAGAATGGAGAGAACAATCCCCCAGGTTGAGGCACACGAGCAATATTTGTCCAACAGAAAGAAATCCAGTGAGGTAGAAGGACAAGAGTATAATTACAGGGGGCTGGAGAGGCTTATGGGTCACCCACACAGGGCCTACAAACATCTGGAAAATTTGATTTTTGTTGTAAGGGCAATAACAAGCCTATAAGGGAATCAAAGGGCTATAGAAATTAATCAGAACCCCATGCAAAGAACTTCAGAATAAGAATTGGTAAAAAGCATTTATTGAATGTGTTTCCTGCACGTTCCATTACACCAGGAATAGGCAAACTTTCCTATAAAATGGTAGAGAGTAAATATTTTAGGCTTTGCAGGCCACATATAAGTTTTTGTTGCATATAATTTTTTTAAACAACCCTGTATAAATGCAAAATCAATCTTAGCTCAAGGCCAGTGCAAAAGTAGGCTAAAGGCAGGACTTGGGCCCCAGTCCATGTAGTAACTTGACAGTCCCTGTGTTAGACTGACCATGACCTCTAGGAGGACAAAGATAACATCTCTCCTATTCACTGCAGAATTTTCAGTGCCCATTACTGTCCCAGGTACATAGTGGGTGCTTAATGAACATTCATATATGAATTAATGACTGAACTATGTGTTTTATATAGTACCTATTCATGACAAAAACCAAATGAGATGCTAGGGTTATTTTTGTTGACTTTGTCATTATTGTCTCCATTGTTATTCTTGCTATTATGATTAATATTTGACAGATCGAAAAGTGTAGTTAAATTTGCCCAAAGATCATATAGCTAGTAAATGACAGAGCCAGGATTTAAGCCAGTCTGCAGAATTTCTAAACCCATGCTCTTCCTTCTGACTCCTGCCTGTTTTGTAAATGACACAGAAACGATGTGCTATATAAGTACACACCAAATGATAGAAGCACAGCCTGATGTTATAGGAGGAACATGCCACTCAGATGGGGACAGAGAAGATGCATCAATCTCCCCTTCCTCCAGAGATTCTTGTAAATGTAAAGGGATGTTTAGAGGCAGAAAACTTTAACTAACAAAGATGGAGGGAGAGAGAGGAAGGAAGAAAGGAAGGAAGGAAGGAAGGAAGGAAGGAAGGAAGGAAGGGAGGGAGGGAGGGAGGGAGGGAGGGAGGGAGGGAGGGAGGAGGAGGGGAGAGAAGTGAGGGAAGAAGGAAGGAGAGAGAGGAAAGAAGGACAGAAAGGGAGAGAAGAAAACAGAAGGCAGCATGGATGAGAGACATCTAATGCTTTTCAGGCACAGATGAGACTGCTGACTATGGAGGCCGAATGTGTATAGAGAGGATTTTAATTAAAGAAAGAATTAACCTGCCCAGCAGGTTATAGATATGAATCTCTCTCATAATCTCCCAACACCAGGTATTCCTAAGGGTTCTGTGGATTTTATCTACCAAGGAAGGGATATGTCAGTCTCCTAGTGTAGACATTCCAAATAATTATAAGTTATTTTCTTGTCATTCTAATTACCTGGCTTGGAAGATGTTGAGAATTTCCTTTTCCTTGTCTCATGGAAAAAAAAAAGGGAAAAAAACTCATCAAGAAAATGACAATTTTTCACAAAGCCAGCAATGACTCCCCTTTCCTACCCTAGCCTTCTTCTTAAGTAGACTCAGGGATGAGAAAGAGGGATGCTAGTGTCCACAAGAGTAGGGTTGGTTGCTCCTTTCTGGCAAGATCTAGGGGTGAATGGAAGAGTCTTGCCCCAAAGTTGGCCATTCTTAGGTTTCTCTTTCGAATACAAGTGATTTAGACTATGTTATCTTGAGCTTTGGAATGTGGATACAATGTAAACAACACAAATAAAAATGGCATCAAACATCTTAGTTTAGCAATATTAAGTCCAATTTGAAAACATAGCACTGAAAATTTCAGGAGGAAATTTTCTGTGGGGTATTGATGGTGGGGGTGATTTGATAGACACTGTAGTATAATTGCAAACTTGGAAAAACTTGAAGATATGAGAAAAAGGACAGAGCACAGAGGACAAAGGAAAGATAATCAGAAATTCTGGAAATAAACACATAACCCCCAAACAATAATATCTTTCAAATATGAAGCTAACTGAAGCATAGCATGATTTCAAGCTTTTTATATTATGTATATTTTTAATTAACCAAAAGTCTATAATTGTACCATCGTTGTGAGCATTCTCCTTGGCCTAATTGTGGTCAGTGACATTAGAACCAATGTGACGGTCAAATCTTAGCATAGTCTTTGTCTTTGCAGTAATTCCATTTTCAAATGCAATTATAAGAAGCAACTTAGAAACAAATCACAGAAGACTAAACTAAGAGACACTCACTCTCAGGGTGCAGGTTCAGCACTTATTCTACTTTGCCTCTTAAATTTTGTTCCTTTGTCATCTTGCTTGCCTGGCCCTAGTTTCCAGTCCTGTTCAAGCATCCCTAACCATTATTCTATGCTGCATTAATTTACCACCTGTTATCACTGTGGTAAACTGACTAGCAACCAAGAAGGCCTTGCTACTCAAAGAGTGGTCCAAGGAGACAGAAGTCTGAGCTTCATCTGGATCCCCGTATGAAATGCAGCATCTTAGGTCCTACCCTAGACTTTCTATAAGAGTATTTACATTTTAACAAGATCCCTAGATGAATGGCATATTCATTGAAATTACAAATTACTGCCCTAACTTATTTCCTCCCTTACAGAGGACCTATCCATCCTTCAGTCAATTTAAACTAGCTGTTTTTTGTCTCTTTAAAGCCACCACTGTAAAACACAGGAAAATCTCATGGAACCAGAGGAAGAGGAATACAATGGTCAAGATCACACAATTTGGAGTAGGGTGGAGTTGACTTCAATTTCAGCTTCATCACTATATAGCCAGGTACCTGTTTACCTTTTCCTAAGTCACTTCAAATGGTACATTAGTCAGCTCAGACTAGGCTGTGCTGTGTAACAAGTGACCCTCAAATCCCAGGCTGTATTTCTATATGTCCATGTATGGCTATGACTATTCTCAGTATTGTCTTCACTTTGAGACCCAGGCTGACTGGGCAACCTCAGTCTCAGACCTTGTTAGTCTAGTGGCAAAGAAAAATGAGATATGACACAATACACTCAAAATCTTAAGGCTTCTACACAAGAGTGACAACTGTTACTTCCCCCCACCTTCTGCATCACCATGTTGGCCTTTAGTAATCAATAAGCATACTCCTCCCACTGGGAGAAGATTACAGAGAGGGAAACAGGAATGCTAGGCAAAACAGCAATGTAACCAACAGTGGAAAGAGTAATAAGACCCACCTCACATTATTGTTTGAGAATTGAATGTGTTAAGACATGAGAAGTCTTTGATCCCTTACTCAGTAGCTGGGTAGCTTCTTCACCTTTCTGCACTTCTGTTTTCTTATCTGCAAAATGAGAAAAATAATATTGGTACTTAATAAAATTTTGAAAGAAATGTCTGTGTGGATCATAGTAGGTACTTAATAAAAAAAAAAGTGAACTGTGAACATAGTGGGAATGATGATCTCCTTTCATGTTCTCAGAGGTAGAAACTGCTTGATCCGCACAGAAAACGCTGAATTAGAGATGTTGGAGGAGGCATAAAAGGCCGTGGGTTGCTTCATTCTCTGTCTCCTTTGGGTCTGCATCCTTCCTTGCAATAGCTTGTCAGGAAGCCTGCTATCCGTTGGAAGCATAGGATGGAAGAGGATGTGTGTTTGCAGAGATAACATGGAGTGAGTTCAGGGGTTACTAATTGGGTTTCTGCTTACCTTTCATATTCATTCAGAATCCCAACCAGAACAGGTGTTACAGAAGGCTCCCTCCCTCTCCTCGCCTCCATCTGCTGACAGAACTCATGTCTTTTCCAAAGTCACTTCCCCACTCAAATTGTAACTCTAATCAGAAACTGATGTGGTTGCAAACTGGGGAGAGGCAAACATGTAGGCTATGAGGATATTTTCAGATTGGATTCCATAGTACAGTAAAAGCCCATACAAGAAATTTTTAACTCTCTCCCAGAAATGGAATCTGCCAGAGCCCTGACCCTCTGTGTGGCCCACATAGTTGCTACTTATGGTCTGAGACTGGTTCAGAGAACCCCGAATATGATGCTCAATTGCAAAGTTCTCTGGAATTTAAAAATTGCTTCCGTCTGGTGCAGTTCATTTAATCCTCCCAAAAACTCTAAGGAAATGAATGTAGCTATCAAAGTTCCACTTTACAGACGAGAACACGAAAGATCAACAAGGTAGCATGCCATGTACCCAAGAGCATGATTCAAAAATGGTGAAAGCAGGGCAGAAGCCCAGATCTTCTGATCTCTCGTCTTATAGTAATTTACTGCACCATTTTTCCTCCAGAAAACTTACCTTTTGGTGAGTTAAAGTCGAATTTCTGGAGCCACAAACCCAAAAGACCAGGCTCTAGAAAGCAACAACCCCATCAAGGCAATCCCTCCACTCCCGCACTCTGCATGATGAGGTTTCCCATTTCTTTATCAATGCTGTCGCTACCATGAGCTAGCCTCCTGTCTTACAAGCTCAGCCATCCTTATCCACAGAGCAACCAGAGGAAACTTTTTAATGCAAATTTGACCGTGCAACTTCCTCCTTTACTCCTTCAAAACATTTTCAAATTAAGGTGCTCTTTGATATGACCTAGGATGCCTGTTATGCCCCACTCCCCTCTCTAACCATGAACCTCTTCACGTCTCCCTTCTCAGGTTTGTGCTCAAGACAGATTGAACCACTGAAAGAATGAGGATCAGCGTGATTTTCTTCTTCATCTTCATTTTGCAAATGCTGTTCTCTCTACTTATATGGTCCTTCCTCCACTACTCTTCCTATTCAATCACTACTCACCTGTAGAGAATCTGCAAATATGGCACCTAGGAAGTGTCCCATAATATGCGTCTCATCGTCGCACCCTATGTTCCCTCTAACTCAGTTATTCGTGCTACACTAGAACAGTTCCTTCACAGCCTTCCGTCCCCAACACACACTCTGGAGGACAAGAACTTTTCTTATCTGTTTCTGTCCCCATAGCTTCTAGTGCAACACAGAGTAAAGCCCTGCCTCTGTTAGTCTGATTTGAAAAAAACCTTAGGACTGGAAATTCCTCCCCTTGGTCCAGATTGCAGAAAGATAGAATATGAACGTACATCTTTAAAATTATTTCCCTGCTTCAAATTGTCCAGTTACTTAAGTTGACTTAGGTGCAATCCAGCCTTTCAACTTCAACTTCCTCTCTCTCTCTTCATCTACCACATCCTCCACCTGTATAAGGAGGCACATACCCTCTGAATAACCTGAGTGCTCTTTCTCCTTTTCGACCACTACATCGCTAGAGCCTGGAGAGTGTTTCTCAACCCCAGCTGCAAATTACCATTCCCTGGGAGGTTATTAAAACATTCTGATGCCAGGACTCCACCCAATACCAATTACATAATTATTTGGATGGGCCAGGGATCAGTATTTCTTCAAAAGTACCCTAGGTTATTGTAATATGCAGCCAGGATTAACAAACGCTGGAACAGAATAATGCCTGGCACAAAATAGGTATTTAATAAACATTTGCTGAGAGAATGAATGTGTGAATACATAAACATTCTGTCTTAAGATGTACGTACTACTGTACATTCTTTATCAGCCCCAAGCCCCAAGCACATATGCATACACCAGCTGGGAGCTGCTTGAGGGTGGATACTCTGTTTTATATATTTTTGATTCTTCAATTTCTAGCACGTAATGGAAGCTCAGTGTTCATTAAATGAATGTGCTGTTGTATATATCCAGGACAAGGAGCAGGAGGATCTATTAGACAGATGGGGAAGAGTGATATAAATGAAGACACATGGAAAGAACACACTTTGAGAGTCAGATGGATCTAAATTTGAGTTCCAACTTTATTACCTACCAACTCTGTGAACTCTGGGCAAGTTTTCTCATTTGTAAATGGGGGTAGATTACCCTTCTCAGCATGATGGTGCAGCTTAAATGGAAAACCCAGCATGAAAGTGTTTATCCCAGTGCTTGGTACATTAGAGGTACTTAAATAATGTTCCCTTCCCTTCTTCCCTCTTTATCTTCCCTTTGACATGAGTCCAGCTAGGCTGACTAGGTTGAGCCTTTGGGAGCTAATCAGAGAAAAATGGAATGAGAAAGAAAGAGACAGACAGACAGACAGAGGAGGGCACTCAACAAATAGTAGAATTGAATCACAAGGAAATCTGATGGTGGTTATAGAATAAAGAAATAGTTGATATTGGCCTCAGCCAAAAAAAAAAAAAAAATCCCAATCTTCAGGCCTTGCATTAGACATTCTTCTTCCTCTGCCCAGTCCACACACGTAACACAGCCATAAATCAGTGTCCCTCTTCATAAGCACCAGACAGTAAGTGCCAGAAGCACTAGTGACAACATTTATCACCAGGTAAGCAGTTCCATATTGAGGTAGCTTGGACCAAGCTCCTAACCATTTGGAAAAACTCCAAACACTATGCTTCATACCTTCTGTCCTATCCTTCCTTGGAAGGAGGGTGTTGAAACAACCCTGGCCAGAGAATCTGCAGCAGTTAGGTTTTAGTTCACTTTTTATATGATCACATATGTATTCACCTATAAATTGAAGGCAGGAACTCAATGAAATTGTCATTCGATGTCTCTTCCAGCATTCCATAAAACTGGGGTTGGTTGGAAATGCCTCTTCTCCCATTTCAGCAATTAGTAATATAACTAACAATATGACTTCTAAAGAGATTTTACTTGTTCTCACTTTTGGTGATACTAAGACAGGTTCTTTTTTTTTTTTCTGTAATGGATTAAGCTACAAACTTAGGGTAGAAATAAGATTCTTTACCTTTATTTTTTCTAATGATTTATACAAGTTCCCACTTACTTTAATAACATAAATTCAACTGTCTGCCTTTGAGATTTCTCTTGTCTTCTGATTTGACTAAAACCTACAAGGCCCCCAAGTATCCCAAAAAGAAAAGTTAGCTCAAGGTAGAAGATAGATCTTGAACTGCTTTCAAGGTTATTAACTTCAACTTTGGAGGCCTGAGGTGAGCATCTTTGTCTGCCATCCTGGGAACAAATTCTCTCTCTCTCTCTCTCCAACCTACCCTATTTGTTCTTACTTAAAGTTTTTTTTTTTGTTGTTTTATCTTTCTGTAAAATTGCTATAGTTAAAATTTGCCAACACTTATCAAACTTGAAACCAGGCAGAATCAAGGAAATCCCATGCTGACAAATTAGATCAACTAAACTCTTAGCCTTAGGGAGAAAATCCTTCATCTCTGATATATCCTTTTTTGAGTTTCTCCTTGGACTTGCCTTTTCTCATCACAGAAGTGATACAGTAGGATGGGCAAAAGCAGCCACCCATGTGGCCCACCTTGGCTCACTATGGAATCACTCTGGGGTTTGGGGTAAAGAACACCAAAACTCCACTTTTTTCCCTTCTCTGTTCTCTGTGAAAACATACTTTTCTTAGTGCTCTCATGAACACTCGCTGGGTCAAGATAGAATCTCAGCCTTCGAGAATCCTGGGCTGCGTCAATTGCCACCATTCCCATGACAATTCACAGATCTTGGAGAACAGACGGCATATGTGAAAGTGATAAGAATTTCAAAATCTAGTTGGTACCTGTGCACCTTTCCAGAGGAATTTTATTCTGCCCTGCCAAAGAAATATTTCACACATGTTTAGCTTCTTGTCTTTTTGTTTAGTGGGTTTTGTTTTTGTTTTTATTTGTTTCTTTTTGCTTGTGTTATCATTGCTACATGCTGTCTCTCACACACCAGCTCTAGCTTGCAAAATCCCCCTGGTCTCTGGCTCCTGCTTCCCTCTCTAGACCCAGCTCCCAACACCCTTCCCCTGCCCCCTCCGCCCCAGTCACACATCCCCCCCTGGTCCAGAAGCACTATAAGATCATTTGCACCGGAGGAACTTGAAGCATGCTTTTTCCACTCTCATGGGATATTTTAATGCTACTTTCCCTCTCCCCACCCAAATGCCTACCCCAGACAAAAGTGAATTTTACTAGGATTTGCAAAGGCAAGGATTCTTGTCTGTATAGTTATTGTCGTGTCTCTGGTATTTAGAACAGCTTCTGGCACATAGTCAGTATTTAACAAATGTTTATTAAATGAATAAATGCTTGTACATTTCTATTTCCTATTTACAAAAGAAGCCAATTCAACAATTATACAGGAAAAAAAAAGTATAAATACATTAAGAGCCAACCAGAGTTGCTGGGAAAGGGAAGACAAGGAGACAAGCTCAGAGGTCTTCTGGTCAGCAAAAAGGCCAGTGTTGGGAGTGGAAGCTCCTCCCAACCACCTGGCACAGTTAGAGCAATGAGCCTTTTTCTTTTCATAAGCAGCAAATTCATTTGCAAATGAAAATACATAAAACTTTATTGAAATATAAAATTGCAAATAGGAATGTCTGGTTGCCCTTTGCAGTAATTATGCAATAGGCTTTCATTTGCTTGCTTTTATATGCAAGTAAAAGAGATACTTTATTTTTGTAATTTATTTACTTAGGGACACTTACTGGGGCTCAGAGGTTTGCATGCATCTTGGCAGCCTGGCTCATCCAATTTCCCAATCAGCTAAAAAGACAACGTGGTTTCATTAAGCACCAAGACTCTTTTAGTGTAGGAGGTGGCTGACTTTTTAACTTCTATCCCTGCTGATTCAATGGATTGACAAATGTCAAGGTCAATTACCAAAAGAGGGTGTCCTTCATGCCATGGGATTGAGTATATGATGCAGTGGTAACAGAAAAGTGCACAGCCTTTTGCACCCTGCTCCTATTGTTCCATCTCATCTCATCCTACTGTGCTCACACTGACTAGCTTTTCTGACCAAACCAGCTAGCATATCAATGGCCTTGTACATCTTTAAAAATAGGGTTTGAACCACAGCATTATGTATTATGTTGACATTGTTGATTATTTGTGGGAGCAGCCATGTATGGTAATGGCTAAGATAATTATCCCTGGAGTCAGAAGGATATAACTTTGAATTCCAGTTCTTCCTCCTGATTGCCATGGGGCTTTTGAAATATTACCCAAACAGAATCTCAACTTTCTCATTGGTAAATGGGAATAACCATGAAAAAATGTATACACAGCAGGTGCCTGGCATATAGTTAACCCTTCATTGGTGGTAGCAGCAAAAAGCAGTGGTCAGAGCGATGTCAGTGATACATTGGAAGGAGAAAGGATTTTAAAGTTCAGGAAGACCCTGTTTACAATCCCAGAATCAAGACTTGCTGCATGATCATGGACAAGTCAGTGGAGCCTTCTAAGCTTCAGTTTTTCTCATCTATACAATATCAATGATAATACCTAACTTTACAATATTGTTTCTGAGATTAGCTTTGGTGCTGCCTGGAGCCTCATTTAGAGAAGACACTAAAATAGAAGGGAGCTGTTATCATCATCATCATCATCATCACCATCTTTACTCATTTTTCTCCGTGTGCCTTAGCTTCCTTCCTGATAAAATACACTGATGATGACAAGCTTGTTCCAGTGCTACAGTTTGTCCACTCCGTGATTCATCCATCCCAGATGTAACTTCCCCGCTGAGAGCACTGGCCTCCAACCCAGACTCCCTGATCCTACTTCCCCTCGTCCCCTGTGCTCTCATTAACTACTACTCTTCACAATTAAAGTGTGCAATGAATGTCGAGTACCTGGGTTGAAAGAATTCTAGCTTACCACACTGAGTATAAATTTCCACCAACAGCTTTTTTTGGTTGGATCATAATTCAGGGGCCATTAATCACCTACCTGGCCTCCAGGACCCAGCAGAGGCAGGGAAGTTAATAAAGACTTCTTAGAGGAGAGAAAAAAGCCTCACAGCCAGTGTTGGGAGATCTTTTGATGGTCGTGGAGTGGGCTGCAGATTGCTGGAGAAAGCCCTGGGTAATTAGAGACCTTAGGAATAGATGCAGTATAGCATCTTCTAGATGTAGCGGTAGTTACTGTCTTATATGAAGATATGGACCGTTTCTGTCTAAAAAGTCTAAATTAAGAGCCATTTGGCACCTCTAGCCATAAATTTCCCTACCTCCACATGTTATAACCACTACAGTCCTACTGACAGAGATTATTTCCTCTGAATCGTTACTAGTAACTTTAATTATGATGGTAACACTAAGCCTACATAACATTTCAAAGCACTTTATAGTTTATAAACTGTTTTCAATTCAGCATATTTAACTGTCAAATCAGGTAAGCAGGAGGCACATTGTTTTCTCAATGTGTAAAGAAAGAAATTGAGGCACTGGATCTTTACACAGTTTCCCGAAGTTCTCAACACCACTAAATGGAAGATCAGAGATTCCAAGACACCCTTCTGCATGGCACGACTACCACTTTCTTAATGTGCACCACATGGTACAGACTGAAAATTATTTTCAAGTCTAAGGGTAATTAAACACTGACAACATCAATCCAGGGAGATTGTAAGAGAGTGTTAAAAAATACAGAATAGATGTTGATCTCTTAGAAAGAAATTAGCTGCAGCTTCGTCTAGAGACAGAGAGAAATATCATAAATGCCCCTGGTGCCATGTTTTGTTGATTATCTCAGCAGCAAAAAACATGGCAAATTGGTAGGAGAATAGGTCTTGGTTTTGACAGGTTTGGCTTTGTTTCTTAATTGTCTTTTTCTTCAGACACTGACCTTTAGTTCTCTCAATAAAAGAGTAATGTATAATATCAACCTTGCTGCATGGTGATGAGGCTTAAATAAAATAGCTAATGTGAAGTGACTGGTAAACAGTAGTTGCTCAATTAATGACAGATACCATTTGTTTTGCTTAACTCTGCTCTTTGATTGTCATAGCTTCCCACAATTATATTAATAAAGATAATTTTAGCTCGAATAACAGAAACTTAACTCAAAGACAGTTAAGTACATACATATATATATACATATATATATATTGCCTGACAAAATGAAAAATTCCAAAGTACCACTGGATTCTAGTACACATCTAATGTTATCTTTAGGATGGGCAAGAATTCATATGTTGTAATAAAGAACCTCCAAATATCACAAATATTTGAGACATCTTAATATCTTAATTATCTCAGTTATAATAAAGAGCCTCCAAATATCTAACACTCAAAGATTTGCTTTTTGGATTATCGTACATGTCTGTCGTAGTTTAAATAATTGTTCAACAAATGTCACTTCCCTTACCCTACACTATGATTGAGTCTGTTCTCCATCCCATTAAAGCTGGACTTAATCACTGCTTTGGCCAACTAAAGATTGGCAAGCATCACATGAGCAGAAGCCATACACATGCTTATCCAGTTTGGTTTGGGCTCCAATGCTACTGTGATGCAACATGAAAATAACACAGCCAAGGTAGCTACTATCCATCCACCTGGCCCCAGACTGGGATACATAGGGCAGAGCTCATTTCCTGGGTTGCTACTGCTTGAGGAATAAGAAACACCTGGAACAGATCTAAACCTGACCTGCAGCCTGTATCCTGGAGTCCAGCCCAGCCCAGTCAAATTGCATCCAGTCCACCAACCAATAAATATGACAATAAGTGGGCAATGTCTAAACAACTGAATTTGGGGATGATTTGTTTTGCAACATTATTTTGCCAATACTCATATCCAATATGGGTCGCCTCCTGGTGGGAGGGGCCCTCTGCTCTACTTGGGGACCCAGGATGACACAGGCTGTACTTCCCTATTTTTAACAGAATTATTGCAGCATAATTGACATGCAATAAATTACACATATTTAAATTATATAATTTGATACATTTTGACATATGCATTCCCACAATCATCATCACCACAATAAAAAAAAATTATTTCCATCACTCCCAAAAGTTTAATATCGCTTTGTAGTCCCTTCATAACTCAACCCTTATCCTTACCTTTGTCTGTCCTCAGGCAACCATTGAACTGCTTTCTGTTACTATTGATCAGCTTGCATTTTCCAAAAGTTTTTATAAATGGAATCATTCATTATGTGTTCTTTTTGTCTGTTTTATCACTCAGAACAATTATTTTAAGATTCACCCTCATTGTGTGTGTGAATAATTTATTCCTTTAAATTGCTGAGTAGTATTCCATTTTATTTTAAAAAGCATTTTTAATCCATTCATCTCCTGATAAATATTTGTTTCTAGTTTTTGGCTGTTATGAATCAAAGGTGCTATGAATATTTGCCTAGAAGTCTTTATATGAACATAATGCTTTCATCTCATCTCTCTTTAGTAATAGGATTTGAATGACTGGGTCATACGGTAATTGCAGGTTTAACTTTTAGCCACCCCCTTTTTCAGATGTGCAACTCATCAACTCCTCGCAGGGGTTCTACTCACACTACATTGGCCTGAACCGGCCATACTGCCTCGCCTCACTACTGGGGTCTGAAGGAACGTGGGGTACCCCTATCTTCATCTCATCATGCTTTTGTCTCTCAGCATCCTGGTTCTGTTTTTCTCTCTGATAACATCATTCTTGGTTAGGGTCTGCTTACAAGATGGCCAGAAGGTCAGTCACTACCATACCAGGCTACAATCTCACTGGGTCATTAACTCTAGGGAAAAAGAAAGCCCCTTTTTGTACATGTTTGGCAAAGTCCGTTGTTCACTTTCACTTGGCTAGCTGGGGTGGCACGCTTATTCATAAACTGTGGCGGGGGGGGGGGTGGCGATTAAGCCAATGTTAGGCTGGGGACTGGGGGCTGGATCAGGCCCCCAGGACATTGTCTGGGGCTTGAAGAGGGTTCATTCTCCAAAGGAAAAGCAAGGGCCTTCTGACAAAATAAGGAAGATACTGGCAAAACATACACTGAAACATACAAATAACAACCCCTGCTGCCATGAAAATAGTAAAATCGTGTCAATATTTACATCTTTGTTTTGTACCTAGAGACTCTCAATGCCAAATTGAATTATGCCACTCTACCAGTCACTTCTCCTCTTTCTGTCTGCCAGTGGGCTAGGATGCTAGTTATGTTCACATAATACCAGACTTTGAATCCATCCATCCCTCAATATCAATAATATAAAAGGAAGCTAAAGCTATGTGGCTGTACAAAAAAAAAAAAGCAAAACAAGACTAAATAAACCCTAAGATTCTATCCTCCGCTAATAGTGTGTTAGTCTATGATCTACAACTCTCGTTCATTCGCTGTAGGATTCTCTGATACCGGTGCTCTTCAGCAGTCCATACGCTCTAATCTTGTTACCAAGTTCAGATCATGAGGCTGATACACCCCTGAGGACAGATTGACATTTTGATGTTTCTAGTTAGCAAAAAGCATGAACCAGGGAAGCTGCATTAACAAGCAAATAAATTTATGGTATGCTGGCACTGAAATGAATATAGCTGCTTGTCGGCAGCTTTTAAGAGGTGAAATATGATTGTTGCCAATAGGACTAGAAAAGCTCTCTGTTCAAAATCGTTTCTCTCCTCTGCTTCTCTAGACGCAGAGAGAAGAAAGAGGAAGTTGCAGATACTGAGTAGCCACTGGGTTATTGAGCAGAGGCTGCTGTAAGGAATGGAAGGGACCTTTTATTACAGTAGTATCTTTCCTGCTCCTGAGTCAGCTCCCATAGCTCAGACTGGATTCTTTGTTCTTCCCACAGACCCAAAGGTTTCAGTATGATTCATTCTCCTCACAGCAACCATCTCATACTCAGTCTCCTGGGATTCTTTCCTACAAAAGGGTAACATCTTGAAGGCTCTTGCTTTTTGGAAAAGTAGCATCGTATTCTGGGAAGCTAGGCTTTCGGTGTTGGAGGACTTAAGTTTGAATCTGTGATCAGACACGAGCTAAGCCTTTCAGCAAGCGGCAGCAGGCTTAAGTGCGCTCATCCAAAACACCTTACCGGAGAAGATTTAGTGAGCTGTCGTATGCACGATGTTGGGGACAGAGGAGGGGTAGGATAAATGGTAATTCTCCTCCATCATTCCTTGCTGTCCCTGAAACATTTTCCCTGAGAGAACATAAAAATGCCCTAAAGGATCTTAGTTTAAAGAATAGAACGTGAAAAAAAAAAAAGAAGAATAGAACGTGGGTGATTAGATAAGCCATGGGGGCATGTTGTAAGGTTTAAACATTATCTCAGTATTCTCATACTGTTTGGTTTTGGTTGACACAGAATTGAGTGGGGGCTTTTCTTCTGTAGCATAGCAGTAAAACTAACTAGATTTTTTTGGTCACAATCTTAACTTCAGACATCAATTTTTTTGTCTAATAGACAAATGAAATATTCCAAAAATCTAGCATTTCAAAATCTAAACTATATCCGAGACTCATATATTGAAGTAGTTCATAAGTCCTTTGTAAGGATTTGGTGTTCAGGAAATGTGATCACCAAGGACTCCTTTCTTTGATGCCTAATGTAAAAAAGTCACCAAAATCTCATAATATTGGCCACTGATAATCATTCCTAGATTACCCCATTAGATTTTCAGCAACCCAAACACATAGATGGGGCAAGAATATTCTCCATTTTATGAGTGAGGAAACTGGAGCTCAAATGTATGAAACAACTTTCTTTAAGTCACTTAATAGGAGATGGTGCTATGGAAATCAAAGAGAAATTAATTAGACACTAAAGAACTTTGGAAACTGGAAACAACATGCATTAGTTAATAATATTGTTAAAATGTCCATACTACCCAAGCAATCTACAGATTCAGTGTAATCCCTATCAAAATCCTAATGGTGTCCTGAAAGAAACAGTCCTGATATTCATATGGAACCAAAAAAAAAAAAAATTCAAATAGCCAAAACAATTTTAAACCCAAAGAGAAAAGCTGGAGACATTATATTTACTGACTTCAACATACGTTACAAAGCTACAGTAATCAAAACAGTATGTCATAAAAAATATATAGACCAATGGAACAGAACAGAAAGCCTAGAAATAAATTAATACACATACAATTAAGTGATCTTTGACAAGGATGCCAAGAATATAGTGGGAAAAGGATAGTCTATTCAATAATGGTGTTGGGAAATCTGTATACCCACATGCAGAAGAACAAATGAAATTGGATCCTTATCCAATGCCACGCACAAAAATCAACTAAAAAATACATTAAAGACATAAATCTAAGATCTGAAGCCATAAAACTCCTAGGAAAAATTATAGGTAAAAAGCTTTTTAATATTGGCTTTGGAAATGATTTCTTGCATATGACACCAAGACACACAAAATACTTACACAAAAAAGCATCACTAGACAAACGTAATTGCATCATACTAAAAAGCTACTACACAGTATAAGAAACAACCAACAAATCTAAAAGTCAACTTACAGCATGGGATAAAATATTTGCAAGCCATAAATCCCATAACAGGTTAATATTCAAAATATATAAGAAACTCCAACTCAATAGCAAATAATAATTGATTTTTAAAGTGGGCATAGAAAATGAGTAGACATTTCTCCAAAGAAGACATACAAATGTCCAACTAGTACATGAAAATGTGCTAAAAATCATTAATCATTAGAGAAATGCAAATCAAAATCACAATGAGATATCACTGAATATCTGTTAGAATGGGTTTATCAAGATGGCAAAAGATAGAAAGTATTGGTGAGAATGTGGAGAAATTGGAACCCTTGTATTATACATTGTTGGTAGAAATATAAATTGGTACAGTCACTATGAAAATGAGTAGGGAATTTCTTCAAAAAATTAAAAGCGAAACTATTACATGATACAGCCACCCCACTTCTGAGTATATACTCAACAAAATTGAAATCATTGTAGCATTATTCACAATAGCCAAGATATGGAAGCTGCCTAAATATTCATTGACAGATGAATAAAGAAAGAAAGTATGGCATATACATACAATGGAACATTTTTCAGCCTTAAAAAAGAATAAAATCCTTTCATTGTCAACAACATAGATTAAACTGGAAGACATTATGCTAAGTAAAATAAATCAGATACATAAACACAAATACTGTAAGATACCACTGATACGAGAAATTTAAAATAGTCAAACTCATAGAAGCACAGAGTATAATGATGGTTGCCAGGTTTTAGGGGGAGGGAAAAATAAAGAAGTACTTTTGAGAAAGCCTGCTTTCGTATAGCATAGGTGATCATTATTTTTATTTGTACAAGTTCAACAAGAATTTAAGAAGATGCTAAAGAAATTCCTCTTTCCAAGTGTATTTGATTGAAATATATGGCCACAAATTTCTTTCATCCATTTAAGCATTTACCTTTGCAATGCGACATTGCCTATCTCCTATTAGAGGATGGAGTCTATTTCTCTACACTTTCAAATGTTGAACCTCTTTAAACATGCACTAGCCTTGTGACATGCTTGGACCAATAGACTACATGTAGTGTGATTTCTAAGGACTCCTCAAGAAAGCTTGCAGCTTCCTTTTACAATCTCTTAACACCCAATCATGATATATGGAAGCTTGAGCTATCCATATGGACAGGTTTCATGGAGAACTCAGGTTCCTGGGCCAACAACCCCACAGAATTGCCAGACATAAAAGTGAGGTCATTAGACACTCTACAGCCAAACTGCCAACCAGACTAGTCAAGAAAATATGCCTTTAAGGGTTCATGAGGCTTTCAAGAATAGGTCATCTCTCACATTTTTCTAGATAATCACTCAAAATTTATTACATGCAATATCATTAGAAGTTGTTAACTTAGATTCATAATATAATGGAATCTTAGAATTAAAGGGAACCTGAGAAAAATGTGTGTTATAGGGTGACCCTAAGTCCCTTGGCATGTCTACTATCCTCAAAAAATTATTTGCATGCTCTCCTTCTCTTGTCTCAAATGGATTTCAGTTTGGGTAATACATGATCACCCCATTTATGGAGAAATCTCTTCTGTAGGACCTCAGGTAACTTCTCCTTGAGTATTTCCAGATGTAGCATGATCACGACGTCAGAATGCAATCCCCATTGTGGAATAGGTGCTCCAATAGACTTAAAGTATTTCCTTTGATTAAGAAAAGACCTGAATCCTCATTTCTCCCATTTATCAGTTTCTGATATTTGAAGACAACTATTATGACTAACTTCTCTCACATCGCTATACTCACAGTTTCACACAAGAATAAACACAAACATATAAAACCAGTTTGTTCTCTTAGTTAACTCTAAATCCTTCAAAATTTCTTCAGATCTAAGAGTTAAAACACTCTTGGTTAGCCTTGGTCATCCTCTTCTCTGAATATAAAATCATCATAAAATTTGAGAGTTAACCTTTCGACAGAAACTGTGGGTCCATCCTCTGTTATTCACTCATTAGCCAGAAATTTCCCCTTTTATAGAATTCTTAGCAAAACCTTCAAATGTCTTCACAACCACATTAAAGTGCCATAGATTTTGTTTATGGGAATATTGTATCTATAGAGAATGGCATAAGAAAAAATGAATGTATTAATTAAAGCAGCAAAATCGTGGGTGAAGCATAGAAATAATTTTTTGGTGCCGTGGAACTTACTGAGACTTTGAAAGTGTGTGAGGCAACATGACTCCTATAGTGAGGAACGTGAGCTCCAGAGTCTGACAGAACTGAGTTGAATCCATGACTTATTCTCCATTTGTCCTTATATGAGTTCTTTAACCTTGATGAGTGGTTATAGCCACATCTGTAAAATGTAGATTTTGATAATACCCACACTGTATGGATGCAGTGTAAACACTTAGTACACTGTGTGGCACCTAAGTTTTTAATATGCCGTGGAATACTACTAAACCATAAAAAAGAATCAATGAAAGTCTTTTGCAGCAACTTGGATGGAACTGGAGGTCATTATCCTAAGTGAAGTATCTACGGAATGGTATAAAAAAATAATGCAAGTTCTCATAAGTGGGAGCTAAGCTGTGGGTATGCATGGTCACACAGACCATGGACGGGTCATAAGGAACATTAGTGATTCAAAAGGGGAAGGATAGGAGGGGGATGAAGGGATGAAAAAATGACCTCTTGGGTACAATATACACTATTTGGGTGATGGCTACACTAAAAGCCCAGACTTCACCACTATACAATTCAACCCTGTTAAAAAAAAAAAAAGAAAAACTTTTGTACTCCCCAAATCTATTGAAATAAATAAATAAAGATAAAAAGTTTTAAATGAGTGCTTAGTTTTTGTTATTTGCAATTAGACAGAACTGGAATCAAATTGTAGGCATTATCTAATTGCTTATACCATTTGAGTACGTTTCTTAACCTCTTGGCACATCAAGTCTTTATTTGTATAACCTGATTAATACGACTTACCTTGCAGGGATGTCAATGATTCAATTAGGAGAGTCAAAGGTTGACAAAGCAGACAAAGCATGGAGAAGGTTTATAAACTTGAAAAATAAGTAACTTCAATGTCAGTTACGACAGATAGAGGCCCTGCACTCCTGGATTGCATCTCATGCAGGAGATGGCCAAGTCAATTAACACTTTCATAAGAGCTGTAATGGGGAAGAACAGAGTGCTTTGGGAGCCCCAGAAAGGGAGATGATCGAGTAAGATTTCTCTAGGGGAAATGATATCTAAATTTATATGAGGGAATGAGTCAATGAGAACCAGATGAAGGGGTGAGCTGGGGTGTGAGGAACAACAGTACAGGAGTTGGGGAAGGCTTGCAACCAGAGAGGGCCCAGCAAGGGTGAGAAATAAAAGAAGCCCAATAGGTCCAGGTCTATAAGTATGTATCAGACACTGTTTGGAGCACCTTAAAATTATTACTGAAATTGGCCCTTCTATAGCCCTGTGACTTAAGGTTGTAATCTCTCTTCCAGGAATAAGAAAACTAAATCCCAGTTACAATTTATTACTTAGATAAAGTTAAAAATGAAAGAGAGATAGCCAGGATTGGAACTTGAGTTTCCTGGTTCTGAAGCCAATGTTCTTTCCACTACCCAAGAGAAAGAAAACAAGAGAGCTCTGAAAGATAAGAAAATTTGAGGAGTCGGTATTCTTAGCACTGAGGTTTCCAACCATGAATCCTGCGGGGCAGGGTGGCAGGTGACCGCGTGCCTGTGGTACATCCTTGTTGCGACTGGCACGAGGGAGACAGGCACAGCCAATGTTGTCTCCCTAAGGGATTGTTCAAAGCTTAATCCTTCTGGGAGAAAGGAATGGTCCTTGGCAGGCCTGATTTTCAGATGGTCCAGATGCTTAGGAGACTAAGAAGCCGTGAGAACAGGACAGGCGGGACTCACAGTGAGAAACAGGTCTTTAGACAGGATCCTGAACATTTAGACGTGACCAGCAATTGCAGTCTCACTGAGAATCTGTGTCCCGCTGTGAGGGATGACAGCTTTCTGTAAGCAGGAGTGGACTTCCTGATAATATTCAGCCCCGAGGAATCAGGGAAGAGCCCCTCATTTGGTTATTTTTCAAGGTCTTTCCTATCTCAGGCCAGCAGCTTTATTGTTCTGTGGCTGCTTCAAAGGACCTTCTCTGGAAAGACTCGCACATTCTCTCCCTGCGCCTTATCGGCCTCTCTCAGACCCGCTCATTTGCCTAATGGTGTCTCCACGAAAGCAGCAGAAAGCTCCAAATCTGAGCGGAGCAACTTCTCTTACTTTTGGCCAGCTACAGAAATTGCCCTGGCCTCTGTGTTGGAGGCTCAGAACTGTCTGGATGTCTCTTTTCTCCAACTCTTGCCCTTGCTGCCTTCCGCTGCAGACACGAGAATTTCTTGGAACTCAGACCTTCAAGACCCGCTGAGCTCTCCAACATGTCACATATGCCAACATTTTCCAACATTCACGGGCTGGTATTGCACCTATTGATCCTGTGGCCTTCTCTCTTGCTGCTTCTCTTCTGTATTTGTATTTTAACTGGCACTCAGGAGTGGGTAGAGTCAATGTTGCGTGATGGGTAACGGTTGTCTAGACAGACAGATTTAAGGAACCTTATAATATCCAGATGTTTGAACTGCCTAAAATTTTCAAAGCTTTGTTTTCATTTATAAAGCAATTATACTAATTGCTCTCCACTTGGCCCACTCCACTCAGTCATACAAGCCTACCTGCTCTTCTTTGATTAAGACAAATATGTCACTGCCTCAGGACTTTTGCACCTGCTCCTCCATGGGTCTCAGATAGCCACATGGCCCACAGTTTCACTTCATTCGGGTCTTCTCAAATGTCAGCATATCTAAGACGCCTTTTTCTGATCATTCCACAAGAAAAAGCAGCTCTGCTTCTCCTGCGATTCATTAAGCCCTTAAACTGTATTTTTCATCTTATCACCCATTGCCACCTGCTATACTATTAGGTAAGTTTTAAATTTGTTTTTTCTTTATTAACACTAAAACATAAGCTTTATGTGGACTGGAAATAAATCTGTCCCTTTTTTCCAACTTTATCAAATTATACTTTACATAGATTTGTTATTCATTTATTCATTTTACTGCAGTTTGATGAGTTTTTTTTAAATAAATCACTACAATCAGATACAGAACCTTTTTGTTACCTCCAAAAATTCTGTGTGACTCACTCCCCAGCCCATGCAACAAATTGATCTGATTTCTATAACTAATTTCTGTAACTGATTTCTGTATCTATTTCTGTAGATAAGTCTTACTTCTTCTATATTTCATAAAAATGGAATCCTACAATATGTACTCTCTTGTGCCTGGCTCCTTTCATTCAGTATGATGTTTTCAAGATTCTCTCATGTTCTTCTGAAGATTAGTTGCTTGTTTCTTTTTGTTACTAAATAGTATTCCATTATAATAAACATGCCACAATTGATGTATTGACCTGTTGATGAATATTCAGGTTGTTGCCAGGCTGGGGCTATTTTATAAATAAAACCACTATGAATACATGTTTTCATTTTTGTTAGATAAATACCTGGGAGTAGAATTGTTGCTAGGTCACAGGTTAAGTGTATGTTTAACTTGGCTCTAAATCTCTATTTTTAATTTATTTTTTTTGCTGATATATCCCCACTATCTAGAACAGTGCCTAGCATGTACTAGGCATTCAATGAATATTCAATAATTAAAAACTTTAGCAATTAACGATGAGAGAGTGGACATAAGTCCAGATCTCTCTAAAGGCTTGAGTTAGAGCTTTGTCCTCTGCTCCAAACTGACTAACGAAAGCAAAATTATTCACGTGCAGGATCCATCTCAGCCTTGTGTGGGCAATGCCTGTGTGAGCAAACACCAAGAGTCCCTTGGCGAAAGTATTCATGACGGAACATGAGTGGAGACAACCCTGACACCAGGCAATGTTCCTCTGGCCTTTATATTTAACAGGCCTTGCCTGGCTGTTTCCTTGTCACCAGGGAGCTGCTCTTATAATCCCCAGAGTTCTTCCTCTCCAGACTCTCGCAATCCCATTATCCTCCTGCCTGGAGAGACAAGCTCGTCTGACAACACTGCCAGCACAGAGACTCATGTGGATATATTAAATTCACCACCTGGTGACTATAATTAAAATTCCTCTCCTTTGATTTATTTTGGTTGGGGGAAAGAAATCATTTACGTTCTTGGAGGTGCAGATAAGAGATGATATATGTCCCATCTATTTCCCTGATAGCAACACTTCCTGCCGCTAACACAGATGGAAAAGAAACTTCAATCACATCCACACTTGACTACCTGTAGTGGAGGAAAGATGAGGTGGTGCAGGGAGAAAAGGGAAGAAAAGAGAAGTAGTCCCGAGGAACGAGATAATGAGAAACATGCATATATTTCTGGGAAAGCGATTTCAACCAAAGAGAGATGTACACCTGCCTGATACACGGCGTTGTCTTTTCAGACTGAGAACGCAGCCCTTCTTTTCGATGAGTTGCACACAGCCGCATATCACCTTGATGATGATCTAAGGTGGGAGTTCTTACCCTCGTGTCTGTGGATCGACTTGTAGGGGACTCACGAACTTTCTGACATTGAGGAGGGCGGTACATGCATCTCTTTCCTCAGTTTCTCAAAGGGGTTGATGACCACAGAGACGTTCAAAAAAATAAATAACTGACCCAGTCTAATCCTCCTGTTTTGCAGCTGGGGATATTTAAGTCCAGAGAGATTGGGAACTTACCCAAACACATATTGCTTGTTTATGTCACCGTCAAAACAGGCCCCCGAGCCTCCTGACTCTCGCCTTTGGTTCATTTTCATCTGACGGCTTGTCTGCACACCTGCTAGCATGAAGTGCTGTGATTTGTTCTGCATTCCAATCAGACCAGCATTAACAACTCCTGGAGGGGGATAGGTATAACTGATGCCGAAGAGAAAAAGGAGCTTAGAGTCAACTCACTTCTTCAAGATGTACTTAGCAGACCCAAATGGTGTGGCTTCAGGGATTCTAATTTCTCCTTCTAGCAACAGATCCTTATACACCATGTGTCCTCCCCAGCCCATCTCCAGACCTGCACAAGAGTGGGTGTGTCCTTAGGTTGGGCCAATCAGAGTATGTCACTCTCCTGGTGACTGTGATTGGCCCAAGGCCTGGGCCCATGATCAAAGCTGATCCAATCAAAAACCTCCTCTGATTTTTCTTTTTTTTAACTAAAATTGGAAGTGAGTTCTTCATCTTTAGTGAGAGATTGAGGAAGGGACACCTGGTGAAATAGGATCTGCATACAGAAAGCTGGGACAATGAGACTGACATAGCAAGATGAAGGGGAAGGACAAAAACATACAAAACAACAGTGTTATGGCATCAGTCTTTTGGTCTTTTCTTCCCAAGCCTCACTTTTCCATCACTTCCATTTCTGCGAGCCATCCTGGAATGCTCTAATATTAATAACTCTCTTTTGGAGGGAGGTGACGTCAAGGAAGATGTTTGGTTAAGTTGGTTCCACTGAGATATGGTATTTGCAACGAAGTGAGTTCTGCTTAACAGAGTTCCTAAGTGTCAGTCAGCTGGCTTCAGCACAGGCCATTTATTTCCCTTGGACTCATTCTCTTTGAGAAAGGCTTCAATATTATTTTAAACAACCACTTAGCATGACTTCAGTGTCAGTAGGGAGCAGGAAGATACCCTGGAGAACTGACTGTACCACTAAATGCAGGACCCCAAGGAATAGCCACTCACTCTTCTCTCTAATTTTGAAGTTACAAGGAAGGTTTCTCATCCCTTTCTCTATCTCTTATGTCTCCCTCATTGTCATCTTTTCCTATTCATGGAGTTCTGACGCCCCCTACTGCTGGCTGCTAGCGTCTAACTAAAAGATCCACACATTTCCCCCGTTGCTGGCCTCCCATTCTCGGTTCTGTACCTCCTCTTTGTTTCTGCTAGTTCTTTCTCCTCTCATTATGTTTTTCTTTTGTGTGATCTCAGAATCTGGCTCTGTTTTCTCACAATCTTTCTGTGCCACTTGTATCTTTCTGATTCCACATCCGTGTCTCAACAAGTTCCTTTTCACCTCTCTCCTCTTCGAATTTCAGTTTCTGATTTTGTTCCCTCTGCCTCAGTCTGCACCTCAGTCCCTATCTCTGAATTCCTGGTTCCTGTATCTTGATCTATTTCACCAGCTCGGTTTCTATTGCACTTTCTCACCCACTTATCAGTGGAATGTTGGTTTTGTTTGTTGGTTGTTGTTTTTTTTTTTCCCCACTGAGAAACACACCAAATGCTCCTCTCACTATCCTAAGAAATTTAATGAGGAGGTGGTCAGCTTTACTGAATGCCCAGGGTGGCTAGCTATTTGCAGAAAGTTCTTCCAAATCAGACATAGAGTGCTTTTACTGGGTTCTAGAAAGTTAGATTTCTTCTCCAGTTTTCACAACTAGCTTGCTGTGTAATATGGGACAAATAATTTTCCCTTTCTGAGCTGCAGGATTTAAAAATTAATGCTTGGCAGGGACTAGAAGCAGGAAAGAGTATTGGAAAGCTCTGGGGTATCTCCTCCATGGGAGAAGGAAGTTATGGTTCCAGAGCTTCCTGTGAGAGGGTAGTACTTGTCCAATCTGTGCCTCTGCAGCTCTGTGGATGACATGCCTGCTCAGTAGGTCTGGTTGACGGATGGATTCTTTTGTTAACAAATAGGACTAATATTCTAAGACCCCTGCTGGACTGAGTTTGTTTTTCTGCCAAAATGAGCTATCATTAGCATTTCAGACAAACACCCAAACAACCTCCCCGAAGTGTGTCGCCATCCATCTGGGTTCACAGGAGGGAGGGTGTACACTGTCACAGGGAGGGTATGTGATTTACAGTAAGGCCGGTGACTTTCCAAAGGAGAATGCTGGCTGGGAGAGAGCCCAGGAGGCTGTGTGGCACATTCTACCAGGTCAGATGCACTGTGCACATGATTCCACTGTCATGCCCACAATCATCCTGTAAGGGGGCTGTTTTATGGATAAGAAAACTGAGCTTCAAAGAGGTTGGGTACATTGATAGCCAATAAGTAGCAGGGTTTAAATCTGAATCTTTTCAGGTCTAAAAACAGCAGGAATGTAAATCAAAAGCACAGGCCAGGTCATCAGGAGACCTTGGACTAGACTCTTTACCTCCCTGCGCTCAAGTTTCTCTATAAACGAGATGATAAAAGACTCATCTTATGATGTCCTAAGGTCTCTTTAATTTGTAACATATTAAGGTTCTGTCATTCTACCTATTACTCACTACTTTCCCTGACTTCTTTCCAATTTGTTCTGCTCTTTAATTTATGAGGACATATATATTTCTGTAAATTCTACATCAGTGGGTTTCTCTGAAGGCACAGACTATGTCATAGTCAACTTTTGACTTCTCATAATGTTTAACACTTTCTTGTTTTAAATATAGCAGACACTAAGTTTGTGTTTCTGTTTTCTGAAGACAAAAAGAGTGGGAGGGAACAACTGAAGCATGGAAGCTAGAGAGAAAATATAAAAGACAAGAATAAAGGAAGGAATGGAAAAGAAATGTTAAAATGTGTTTTATTACACTACAGGACTCATTTAAGACATAACAGAAGCTTCATTATTGGTTCACTTTTTGCTTTTAAGTGCTGACTTGTTGAGAAGTCCCCAAAATAGGAATTAGGGACCTACTGAATATAAACTTGAGAATGAAAATTTCAAATCTCTCAAATGAGAAAGCAATCCAGTAAGAAAGCAGCACCTGCTTTACAGGGTTAAGCCTTTGGAAACGTCTTTTGGGGACGCACATCTTCAGGAAAACCACTCAGCATGCCACAGCCCCTGGAGGTGCCCAGTCCCCCATTTTCACAGCCTCCCCGCAGAGCAGCCTCTGCAGGACAGATGCTAGCAATCGATACCAAACACCTCACACTTAAATCCATCAATGAAAAGGCTGTTATAATAACAGCAGCTGTTTTATGTGGCTACTGATTTCTTTCCGGCCTCCCAAACCCAGAGGTAGGGAATAATAACTGGTCATTTTTCATCAAGACAGACAATGCAGCAGGACGATTGGAGCAGAGATGCTTCCTGTAAACTGTTACTGCCCACGAGAGCACTGCCTGGAGAAAGGGTAAAAACCGGCTTCCTGGGAGGTTTCTGGGCTTGACCTGATGAGAAACAGCAATAGCAATCCATAGGAACCTGATAAGAAAAGCAGCACCAGGTGATCCCACGTTCCTGGGCAAACCCACCGCTGTGGTTTCATGTGAGCCCCCCAAACCATGCTGTGTGGCTAATAAAAAGGCAAACAACTACCATCCCTATTTCATAGATGGGCAAGCAGAGACACAGGGGAGAGGCTTAGTAAGTGGCAGAACCAGGCCTAGAGCAAGGACTTCTCTCTCTTAGGCTAGTCTTTTTGTGTTTGCTCTAGTTCCTAGACTTGAACAGCAAGCAAATAATTCAGTGACATAGATCCAAATATGAACGGAATCAAACCAAACTGTGTTTTTGAAGAATATTTAATGACCCGGGGAAATATTTACAGAAGGAAATTAAGTGAAACAATAACTATGTGTGCGCGTGTGTATTGTGATCCTGATTTTGGGAAAATTTTATTTAGACACGTACATACATCCTATATGAAGCAAAAGGCATCTCTGGAGGGTGATTAATGAGTGACTTTGGGGTCTTCCTCTACTTTCCTATATTTTACACATTTCTTACATTATGCATGTATTCCTAATATTTTAAAATGTTAATTTGAATTAATAAAATATATATGTCTATATACACACACCTACACACAGATCAAAATTAGAAAATCTCAAGGGAAAAAGCCTTTGCTTCCTTTCTCCTTCTGTCTCCTTTGGAGGACATTAGACCCGGCAGTCACAGAACCCAGTGGCTGTGCTAGACAACACGGCTGGTCGGCCTCATGACCCAAGTCAAATGCTCCCTCTCTCTGAGCCTTGCAATCTTCAGCTGTCCAAAAAGACATATTTCCATTTCTTGCCTAATTTATATGTGTTTTGTTTTTTTTTTTTTTTGAGAAAAAAAAATGAAGAATCAGATGTTGTGCCTTGAGCCCAAATGTGCAGGCAGACAGGAAGCAGGGATGTGATGAGAGAGGGGAATCCCTGCTTTGGAAACCACAAATTTATTCCGAATTTTTTTTTTTCTGTCTTCACCAAGCTGTGAGCTGAAGCAGCCCCCGTGATTACCTCTTCAAATCAAATGGGTGCGTATCTAGGGAGGCAGATGTAGCTCCGGTGGAGGGGGTGGGAGCCTCTAATTGCAGGATTTGCATGAGATTCCCAGGAGGCAGAGAGACAGACAGCAGAGGAGACACCACAGAGTTATTTCCCCAAACAGAGAAAAATGGGAAGCCTTCCAGAAGAGCCTGCCCTGTTTCTGGCCCATAGGATCATCGTAGGTGGAAAAGGAAGTTAAAACCAGGACTAGGTGGCAAAGGATTGAATTAAATTCTAGGTAACTTTATTGAACAGCTACTTTCTGTGAGGCACTGTGGAATTGTGAAGGGCTAAAAATGCAATAGCAAAGAAATGAGAGTTAAGAAATAATATTTTTTCTAGTACCTATTGTGCATCGGGCACTCTGTTAGACTCTTTATTTAAATTATCTCATTTCGCCTTTACAATTAATTTGTAAGGTAGTGATTACATAGGCAACACCAGGCGCACGTTCAATAAAGAGCCCCCTAGAATATCTGCAGGTTTGCAGAAATGCCATGCTCACCTGCACTCAGCTTCCTTTTCATATGTTGTTCCTCCTACCAGGATGCCCTTCCCACCCCTGCTTAAACAACTCCTTTAGAAATTAGTTCAACATCCACTTCCTCCAGGAAGCCGCCTTTCACCCACCTTCTTTCAGGCTAGTTGAACTCCCACAGCAACTCAACTCCGAACTCCCACTGCACTCTGTGTTATTTTTTTGTATTTGTGTATTTGCTTTTCTGCATCCACCACTACATTGCACGCATTCTTGTGGCTGTTTTGTTTTGCCTTTTCCTCCTTAGAATCCCTGGTGCCTAACACAGTGTCCAGAGAACAGGAGGTGCTTGATAAATGTTTGTACTATAGATAAAAAAACAGGATTACTTCATGGAAAGAAAGGAAAGGATAAATAAATAAATCTTTAATAAATGAATGAGTAAATAAATGCTATGTGAATTCATACATCAATGGAAGAAAGCATACATGTTTTTGATACAGATCTGAATGCTGCAGATATAGGAAGAGAAAGGAGAGATAAAAAAATAAAAAAATAAAACAGTTGGAAATGAGCAGAGGTGGCAAAAACAGACAGGTCACAAAGACCAACATCAAAATAGCGCCACATCCAGGAACACCATGATTATTTTTAGCCTGCACTTTCCCAAAAACGGCATTATATTTCTTGCAATCGACTTGTGCATTTTGAAAATTTCCAGCCATCCTGCCAATTTCATATCTGGTGGGTCTTTTGAGGTTCACATAAAAGCGTCAGACCCCCCAAATTAGAAGAGGGCAAGTACCTTCACTGTTCCTTCTGAACCAGGTCACACATGTACATGGCTTTCCGGCTGGTCCTGATCCTCAGTCCTGTTCAGTTTCTTCCACTGTAATGGATACTGTTGCATCTCTAGTACAGAAAGAAAGCTGTAGTAGAGCCGGGCCTGTATATCCCATGAAATCTAGCATTTCACAGTTTCTTAGTAATACAGCTACCAATCGTAAAACAAGATTCTGTTTTTTTAAAAAATGTCTTGCCATTGACAAAGGGGCTTAAAGTTATCATGTGCTTTTTCTTATGTAATTTTCGTGATAACTTTAGAGCAGCAGATGTGATCATCTTTCTTTGAGAGATAAGCAACTGAGACTCAACGAGATTTCTTACTTTTCTGTTGTCATAGCTTCTCGGGTACTTTGTGGGCTTTCTCTCCTTTCTCATTCTCTTTCCTCCTCGATACTAATAGTAGAGACTATTATTAATGCTCACACATATCTGGTGCTTCTCTCCTTCTGGACACGTAGAAGAACTATCCTTCCTAGCCCCTTAGAGTTAGGAAGCACCGTGTTACTAATTCTGGTCAATGAGCTGTCAGCAGAGGTGCATGAGTCCTTTGGGGACATACAGCAACTTGTTGTTGGTACAAGACCCTTCAACTCCCTCTTCCTCTCTCAAGGTCACATCTTTCCTCCTCCCCCATCAGAGCTTCATGTTGAGAAAGTTAAACCACAGGACCAAAGCTGCGTGGATAGCTATGCTCCCGCCCTGAAAAGAGGAATACGCTTTAGAAGAGTGAGAATTAAACTTTCATAGTGTTAATCCTAAAACCTTTGGAGGTCATTTGTTAATGCAGTGTGACTGATTCTCACCTGATAACAATGTAGATGCTCCTATGGGAATTGCAAACCTGCCTTTCAGACTCAGAAGCCCCCGCCATCAGGGTTTCTGTACCCACACTTCCCAGAGGTTTTTCCAGTCCTCAACATTTAGTGCTCTCCTGGTGAGTTCCTACAGAGCATTAATTGTGACTCTGTAATCATCTCTAGAAGTGCACTTAAAGTGCAGTCCCTGATCAATACTCCTTCCCCACTGCCCCATTCCTGCTCCCTTCCCCGCCCGACTCCTGCTTCCCTCTCCGGAATCACTGGAATAAACAAGCCGGGCTACCCTAGCTGTACTTGCCGGCTCCCCACCCATACCACTCCAGTTCCACTGATCTAGCAAGTACAGAAGAGACCAGAGAGTCAAAAGATCTGTCGCAAATTTGAAGACCTTTGGAGGTGGAAGAAGTCACTCAACAGCAGAGTTAAGAGTACAGAGGATGTACTCTGCCTCATGCAATGCCTGCACACTCTCTGCAGCAGAACAGTAAGATGACAGCTTCCCACACAAATACTTCCAGGGGTAGGGAATTCGCTGCCCCTGTCTTTGAACAGTCTGCCTCTTTAGATGGTTCTTCATTGTCTTGTGCCTATGTATTCCACCCAGGGACCCGACTATTCCACCTGAACATCAAACAGAGAAATCTGTTCTTCTTCCCCATAACAATTCTTTAAGAATTTTTAAGACATTCTTTAAGAATGTCAGGTCTTCCCCAGATGGCCACGCTATCTCTCCTTTTACCAAAAGCCTTCTCATTTTAAACATAAGAAAAATAATCCCTAGAGGGGAGAACTGATGGAGATCACAGAGCTAATAGCTAAAGCTTCTGACTCCCAATGCAGTGCTCTCTGTATTTATTTATTCATCTGTTTATTCGACAAATATTTTACAAGCATTTAATATATACATAACAGGTAACACAGGGCTTACAAGTTAAATGCAATTCAACTCTGCCCACAGAAGAACAAAAATTTTAGTAAAATATGAGACATGTGGACAGATAAAGCTGCTCTGGTTTGAAGGAGAGGAAGGAAATTATACTCATTAAATGCTTTTTAAATGTCAAGCACTGCCAGGTACTTCATATATTATTTCATTTAATTTCTCAACTATATGCTAAGGTTGACAGTATTGTATCATTTCGCTCATTTAAAAACTGAAAATTGTTCCAGTTTATTTGTCTATTGCTGCATAAGAGACCACCAAATTATAATGAGATAAAACCATTTTATTATGCTCAGAGATTCTGTGGGCCAGGAATTAGGACAGCACACATCAGGGGCGGCTTATTTATGCTCCAAGATATCTGGGACAGCAGGGAAGTCTCAAATGTCTAGAGGCTGAGATCATCAAGAGATTTCTTCACGTACAGATCTGGAAGCTGAGCTGAAATGAGTTGAAGGTTGGGCTCAGCTGAGACTGTCTATCAGAGGCACCTACACGTGGCCTCCCTACATGGCTTGGGCTTCTTCCAACAGCATCTGAAGTCATGCAATCCCACCTCCACTGTATTCTATTGGTCTATAAGGCAAAAGTGGATTAACTTAAAAATTAGACTCTAGTCTGTAATGGGGACGTGGAAAAGTCACAGAAGTGACTGTGGAATAACTGCAACACACACTGAAGCCCTAAGTTACACAGCTGGTGTGTGGGGACAAAGGTGATGAGGCCAGGTTACGCTGGCTCTAGCAGATTTTCTGTGATACTTCAGAAGATGGGTAGATAGTTAAGTCATTCAAGAAGGCTCTGCAGAGAAGGTACCACTTGGGGTGGGCTTTGAAGGAGGAGAGAGACTTGCACGTGGACGCAAAGGGCAGTCTGGATGTGGGTAAAAGTGTGACCGAGTCACAGAGGCAGTTGTCACACATTCCCACCATAGTCTCCAGGCAAGTGTCTATTCCAGACAAAGGTCTTCAGGTATTATCCTCCCCCAACAGTGAGCAGAAGAACTACACATCAGAAAGTTTTTGTGGCACTTTTTGCCAGATGGCAGGTCCCCTGGATGACTACTCCCTGTCACATAGGAAACTGAGCTTGCTTCATGGTCCAGCCACAGCAGATAGAAAGGACAGGGTTGGTTGAATGGAAGAAGTAGAAAAAAAAAACAAAAAAGGTCTCAATTTGGAAGACTGAGGGCAGGCTGAAATCCCCACCCCTCCCCATGACCCATTGCTCTGTGGCAGTAGCCTCTTGAGCCCCTGTGTAGACAACAAAACCCAAAGAGCATTTGGAATCAGAATCTTAGGAGATTTTCTTGGCTGACAGTACACCCCATACAAAGGGAGTCAGGGTCAAGCCTAAATCTTAGAAGAAGAGGTCTTTGTGGAGATATTAAGAGTGTCCAGTCAAACTATTCTGTAGGGCACTATTTTCATTGCATATTTTAAATTAGTTGTTATAAGTGTGAAGGACAGTTATGATTTTAGTGGACATATTTTTTTAAATGGAAAAAAAAAACAAATAAAATATTATAAGCAATTTTCTAACAATTCTAAGAATTTTCAATGTCCTCTCTCACCAATCCCATCCCCTAACGAACACATTTCCACAGCCACAGACACTGCATCATAGCCCATTATGTTATATGTTCATTTCATTGCTTGTTTATCAACTATCACCCCCATGAGAATGGAAGTTCCATGTGGAGAGTCATTTGGCTCTATATTCTCAGCACAAGAATAATGCTTGCATATGGTGATCCTCAACATCCATTAAATAAATCAGTCCCTAGGAGCCTGAAAGAGAGACTGACAAGCTTGCTGCCACACCCTTTCCCTTAGTCTTGAGAGGGAACATCTGACCCTGTAACATCGTCAATGAGCCAAGAGTGGTTTTCTTGCCTCCCGCACCAAAAGTTCAAAAGTCCAAATTCTGTGTGGGAATCTCAACTTCAGGCTGATTTGAGATGCAACCTCGGGTCTTCTACATAGTATTTGTGTGACCCCAGCCTATCACCTAGCATTTCTGAATATTACTTTCTTTGTCTGGGAAGAACATATTTCTATGGAAGGTTATTGTAAGAGTCAAGTCATGAAGGTATTTTGCAGATGATGATGATGGGGTGGGAGCCCAGCCATCCTGCTGGGCAAACCCCACACTACTTGCTGCCAAGCTTGGATGAGTGGAAGAAAAGAGACAAAAGAGACAAAAGGGAACAAATAGGAAGATGAGGGGGAGAAGGAGGCCAGGGGGACAGGAAAAGAGACACCTATTAAAAAAACAAAAGAAAGGGAAAAGGAGAGCAGAAGAGAGATGAATAGGAAGAGGATATGTGGTCAAGAGGAAGAAGGTAAAGAAATATAAAAAAAAGAAGGGGGAGGAAGGTTGAGGAGGAGTATGAAAGAGGAAAAGAAAAAGGTAAGTGTAAGAAAGGGGGACAATAAGATTGGCAGGAGGGAAAAAGAAAGTGGAAGGGAGGGAGGGAGGAGAGAGGGACGGAAGGAAGGAAGGAAGGAAGGAAGGAAGGAAGGAAGGAAGGAAGGAAGGAAGGAAGGAAGGAAGGAAGGAAGGAAGGAAAGAAAGAAAGAAATTGGAGACAGAAAGGAAAATTAAAGATCAAGAAGGGAGAAGACAGCTGGGAGAAAGAGAGGCAAGAGAAAGAAATGGAGAGGTCCCTGGGCAAAGGATCCCAGGAGTTCCAGAATAACTTCAGCGTTCAGGGATCACTGACTGGCCCCCAAATCCAGATTGCAGAGCCCTCTGCGGGAGCATTTGTCCCTCCATCTGCCCATCCTTAACTTGGTCATCCCTCCCAGGAGGAGCTAAAGCCAGCCAGGATGCAGAGCTCGGGTCCCCAGAGAGGCCGGACTCATCCCCCCTGAACTAATCCTTCATTTCACGCTCCCCTGCCCCTCTGATCGGGTCTGACAATTAGCGCGGCCTTGGCTGGGATGCACCTCTGCGTTTATGGCATGATGCGGGCTCTAGCAGACACCATTAGCCCTGACTTTATGGGGATTTATTCAGCCTATCACCATGACTCATACTCTAGCAGTGACGTCTCTCTTCCAGGGCTCAGCACTTTGCCGCTGGCACCCTTCCTTCCTGCTTCTCCTAGTGGTTCCATTTCCATTCTTTCTCCAGAATTTTCTAGCTTCTCCTTTGGCCTCAACTACTATTTAATGGTGGGGGGGGGGGCAGGAGTGTAACTTCTGTCTTACAAAAAATCTGAGCCCCGCAGAGCCATTTGGCTAGACCAAGTCTATAAACAAGCAGTGAAAAAACCTACAGTATGAAGAAAATGAGGCTTATTTTTTAGGGAAAGAGGAGGGAGGTCTCGGACTTACTGCTTAGAACCCAGACCTGAATAAATGTTGACATCTCTTTATCTTCCTGAATATAATCTAGAATGTCAGAGATGGAAGAGAACATAGAGACAGATTAGAGTCTCAGCACATAGATGGGGAAACTGAGGTCCAAAGAGAGGAAGAGACTTGCCCAGCATTTCACAGTGAGTAGTAGTTAGATCTTGAACTCATAACTTCTGATTCTTCTTTTCCCTCTATTCTTTTAAATTATTAATTCATTTATCCATTCAAGCAAATACTTGAGATGACATCAAGGGCCAGCTCTGCTCTGGAGCCTTCCAAGATACTTAGGGTTAGATCAGCCACTCCCACAATTTCGTGCCTCCTGAACCCTGCTTACGGACACTGGCATGGTGGACTTGACTGCTGCATTTACCGTCTTGTGGATGAGGAAGGTGTCTCCTCTTCTAGACTGGGCTCTTCAGGACAGATACCTGGTCTTACTTATTCACTTATGTAGCCCTGTCACTGCCACAAGACCTGGCACAAAGTGGACACTGAATAAATGTCTGATGAAGGAACTAATGAATTAATGGGCTCCAATGGCATCTAACTTATGGTCACCACTAGGTTGTCAGGGAGCATTATAGGTTCAGGCAACTAACCCCCTGTCCCAACCACCCCCTGCAACAGAGTGCAGACCCTTTTTTGAGCAGACATTGCTCCTTCCTCTTGCCCTCCTGAAACGTGATTGTCTCATACTCCCTGAGCCATGGGTGGCCCTTTCCTTTCAAGAGACTGATTCATACTGATTTAGTATTTTACGGAGATTTATTTGAATTTGAAGATGAACTAATAAGCCCTTGATCCCATGGGGGCTGGCATGACCACTTTCAAGGTTCAACATTCCCTTGGTCAATTCGAGTGATCACTGAGGGCTTTCCTAGGCCAACTGATTCAAATGCAGCTTGGAAAAGAAACAGTGCTGGGTCATTAAATCCCAGCACAACGAAGGGAAAAGAAGGAGGCAGAGGGAGGTTTAATTCGCCTTCCAACCTGATTTGGATGCTCTCTGATATCTCTTAAGTCCAAGGGGAGGGGAAGGAAGACTCTAGGGAGAAAGGTCCCACTCCCAAGACAAAGACTGCAGTGGTCTGCAAGTGAGCAAGAACAAACGGGCAGCCATTTCCACCCAGGTAGACTATAAATCCAGCCTTTATTACCTTTTATTATGTTGTTTCAACAGACTCTTAAAGACAGCACAACGGTCGGTTGATAGCGGCACTAAATCTCTTTCATTTTCTCCCCATATTACTTTCACCTCCTGGATTTTCTCTCTCTCTCTCTCTCTCTCTCTCTCTCTCTCTCTCTCTTCATGAGTCAAATTTTATCGGTCTTCTCTAGAGGATGGCAGTAGAATGGAAACATTATTTATGATTGGGAAAGAAAACCCAACAACCCCCAAACCTCAAAACTGTGAGCTAGCAATGAATGTATGTATGCAACCTATGTATGTATAAATTTTATATTTATATGCATATATACATATACATAAACACATATATAAGGCAGAGGAGAAGCATAAATCTAATTATGGCAAATGGGGGCTGGGAGTGTGTGTGGCAGAAATGAACATAAGAACAATTTACTGCCAAACATCAGAGGCTGAAATGGAATTAAAATAAACTAAGGGTCACAATTTTTAAAAGCCTTACTTAAAGAACAGAATTCTGTTAAGAGCTGAAAAGAGATCCCAAGAATATTATGGTGGTGAGGTAAGGGGAAGAAGTAGGGAGAGAGGGAGAGAGAAGTTGGAGGAAGAAAAGAGAAGGGGGAGGGGGAAGAAGAGAAGAGGAGAATGGAAGTGGGGAATGGAAGTAGAATGAGAACGAGGATGAATTAGGGAAAATTTAATTCTAGGATCTTTCTATGTCAGCTCTACAGTAGGTTCAGAAACATTTTCACTGCATTTGAAGTAAGCAGATATTGAACAAAGATCTTCAACAAGTTTTCATTTTCTGTATTAACCAATTATTAGCGTCTCTTAAGAAACTGAATACTAGATGCCAATCTCCTTACTACCCCTCCTCATCTGCACCCCATCCCCACCCCACAGATATTGGCTATCACCTTTCTTTGAACACTATTTTTTTGAGACAGAGCCTCCTCTGTTGTCCTGGGTAGAGTGCCATGGCATCATCGTAGCTCACTGCAACCTTAAACCCCTGCACTCAAGCAATCCTCCTGCCTCAGCCTCCCAAGTAGCTGGGACTACAGGTGTGCACAATGATGCCCAGCTTATTTTTCTATTTTTTGTAGAGATGGGGTCTCACTCCTGCCCAGGCTGGTCTTGAGCTCCTGAGCTGAAGTGATCCTCCCACCTCAGTCTCCCAGAGTGCTAGGATTACAGGCGTGAGCTACTGTGCCCAGCCCGAAGACTCTTTAATCTACCCTGTATTTATTCTTACAGAGTCAACCAATATCTCTGAAACTGCTTCATTACTCAGATTTTTCTCTGAGTCCCTTGACCTCTGCCTCATTGATGTGTCTGGCCCCTCAGACCTAGAAGACCTTTTTCATGTTTGCACTCTTCCCTCCTTTAGACCTGATTGTCAGCTCCTTGAAAACTGGTGTCACGCCTCGTTCAAAGCCTGCCTCTACCTCTTACTAGCTGTGTTATCTTGGGCATGTTGCAATCCCACCAGAACCCCTGTGTCTTCATCTGTTCAATGGAGGAGATACTGCCATCTATACAATGGGGCTGTAGCCAGGGTTAAGTAAGATGATAGGTGAAAAGTGCTGGCCGTAGCCTGCTATACAACTCTTTGCCACTACCTCGCTGAGAGGTGGTGGGGCAAATGGCCCAGGTTATGAAGTTTGCTTTACTCATCATAAAAATAAACATAACCACCACCTTTTGGGGGCATCATGAGATAGTATAATACAGTGGTTATAAACTCATGTACAAGAACCAGACTTTATGGATTCAAATGCAAGCTACACTACTTACTGCTGTACAACCTTTAGCAAGTTACTTAACCTCTCATTGCCTCTATTTTTTTCATTTTAAAAGATGCTAGTAGAACCTCCTCTACTGTGCTCTTGCAGGATTCAATGAGTTAATTCAAGCAAAGTGCTTAGAACAGTCCCAAACATATAGGCAAATTTTAATACATGTTAGCAATTATCATTGTGATTTAAATGAAATGATACACATGAAGGACAGAGTACATGGTAGAAGCTCATCAAATGATAATCCTCATTCCGGAGATAAAACCCTCCCACTTCCAGGGTTAAAACCTATCAATATAGGTAATGCATTGCAAGGAAATGGAATTTTCATCTCCTATAGTCAAGGTGAATATTTGATGCCATCACTATCAAGAATTTGCTTTTCATTTGTATTCCTTATGCTCCAATACTTTGTTCAGGTACAGCACCCGCCAGATCAAATCTGCTGCCCAGAACTTGTAAATTCACCAGATAGGAAACTTTTGTTGTTTCTAATGAGGAAACCAATTCTTCAAGCCTTGTTAGAATTGCCAAACAGGGTTTCCTGCTGGGCAGCTTCATTTACTTGGCATATCCTACTGAGAGACACCAGTACCATTCACGAATGGAGAACACAGAAGACAGACAACTGAATGAGAAATACCAATTTAAATGCTGAAATTTGTCATCACCTTCCAGAGAAAAGGAAAGGAGATTTTTTTTAAAAAAAACAAAATGAGTTTTAGGAGTTAGGTAAATCCATTGCATTTCACTCTGAAAATGTCAGACTTAAGGAAATGTAAGAGCTCCTGCAATGACAAAGCTCCAATTGATTGATAGCAACTGATGGAAACCTTGAGGAGGGGATGATTCTGAGGCTACTTCCTAGTTCAGTAGGAAAGTGCTATAATCAATTAGTGATGTCTGCCACGAGCAAGGAGTTGGACAGTGTTGGACCTATTTGCCATGTTCTTTTTATTCTTGACCTAGTTCAACTTTCTGATGTTACAGTTGTTTTCAACTTCCCTACATTGGGAAAGAGGGGTTTAGACTGTGTTCATTTTTAAATTCCATTTTAGTACATGCAAATTTACTGAGATATGAAGATTTGAATAAATAAGAATGATTTGTGTATTCTTGGCAAGCAATTGGATATGGCTAAACAGATTTTATGGACTCCCGAATAATGTTATTTCTCGAATAGTTTAAACCGTCTTTCCCCCATTTCCATTGGTAATTTTGTTTTTAATCTTTACCAGCCATTAAAAATAGGCTGACACTTGTTAAAATCTTTACTGATACTAAAATAGTAAAGTGTACAAATAAATCGGACTTTACCAGGAATTCAGGAATAAACAAAACAAGAAAAGCATATGTGATTATTGTGGTCAGTCTTTTAAGAATTTTAACTTAAAGAGGAATTTTTTTGTTTTGTTTTTCAGGTGGTTCATGGATTCATGGATTTTTTTGTTATTGTTGCTGTTTTTGTTGTTGACCTAACAGTAATACTAATGATAACAATTGTTAGTGTTTCACACTCTGGAGATTAAAAAACAAAAAACACTCTCCCTTATATTATCTTATTTGATCTTCACATTAGCCCCATATGCGAAGCATGGAAAGAATTTTTATTTCCATATAACAGAGGAGAAAATTGAGCTTCAGAGAGAATTGGAGATTGAGCTCCAGAGATAACTGGATGGAAATACCAATGAAATCCTATTCTCTCTCTTTTTCTGTCTCACTCCCTCTCCCCCTTCCTTTTCTTTTTCTCTCGCCCTTTCTCACTCTCTCTCTGTCTCTCTCTCTGGAAGGGATTGAACAAGTTAATGCCACTGATTTGGTCCAAAATTTTAGCCTATCAACCCTAATATCCCTGGACAATTAAGAGGAATAAGTCAAGTTACAAATTGTTAAATGCTAGATAAAAGGCACAGGATTCTAGAATAAGTGAATGAAGAAGGTGACTTTCAGTGGTAGAATCAGAGAAGGAGTCATAAATGAGAAGGATTGAGTTTGATGCTCAAAATCAGATAAAATAAAAAGGAGATGAAAGTGAAAGACATCTCAGAGAAGTTTCGGAAAAGTAATATGAAATCTTTATCATGAAATTTAGCAGAGAAAAACATCCTACACAGTTCCTCGGAGTTAAACAAATGGAGGAACATTAAACAAACTTTCATTTGGAGTTAAACAAATGGAAGACTATTTCTGACTCCCCTTGATTTTTGGTTGTTTTATCCATAGCTGGCATGGGGCCACCACAAGTGGTTCTACTGTTGGCAAGGACTTTGCTCAAACATACCGCATGGTTTTAGTGACAGATCTGTGTCTTAATCCTTTTTTTGCCATTTGCTGGATGCATGACCTCAAGCATATAACTTCACTCCCAGATCTTTTCTTTCCTTTTTACTTTCTGCTTTTTGCTTAATTTGCCTGGAAGGAAAAATGATATTTATTTCCCAGGGTTGGCATAGGATCATCACAGCCTACAAAGAGCACCTGGTGTATAACATGAGTTCGGGGCACTAGTTCTCATCATCATTTCTTATTGTCAGTAGCACATAACTGGCTCAAGAGGAAAGAAAATATTTGATTTTCTCTAAGTAGATCCAAGCCTGCAGATGAGAGTTTCAGTGCTGAAATTGAACTTTGTGTGTATGTGTGACATAGGGTAGAACATTTCATCAATTTCTAACATTGTTCAGCTAGAGATTTAAGGTAGATCTACAGGAAAGCATGGAAGTGACTCTAAATTAAATCAACCTGGTAAATTGTTCAGGGATTGTAATGCTTTATCACAAAGAGAGAGAGAGAGAGAGAGAGAGAGAGAGAGAGAGAGAGAGAGAGAGAGAGAGAGAGAGAGAGAGAGAAAGGAAATAACTTCAAGTCTCCAATAGTTCACAGCTTGATCTAGCAGAAGTCACTCTTTAGAAATGTTACTAAACACTTATTTAATGAGTATGAGGCAACAAGTGACAAGCTCTAAAGTGTGTGAGAACAGATAATGCTTATTGTAGTAGGTTCCCTTTCATAAAATAAAGATTGATTCATATGGATTCAATTGGTTGAGGTAACAAAAACTGGAATTTTAGGATTTCATGATGAATAAAATGTATATACATACATCTTTACCTGCATCTATACTATGTCTATATGTACACATATAAGTATGCATGCGTTTGAGATGTAAATGATGAGACTACCTACTGTGTCAAAATATTTGCTCAATAAAGTTCCTTATGGATAAAGAAACTATTATAATTAACACACTTCTTAATGCCATACAGGAGGAAATTTCTAATGTACAGAGAAGTAATTTCTACAATTGAGCTATCTTATCGTTGCTTACTCCACAATCTTTTCTATTGCTAGGTGATTTGCTAAATAATAGTTTTGGTAACATGAATGAAGGCTTATTTCAGCCAACAAGCTATGTTTCACCATTATTAAGCGATGTTCTTTGGATACAAATGTTTAATCATATGTTAGAATGAAGTTTCTCTTTAGTGAGGTGCCGTATTGATCTGCCATTACTGGTTAACACTGTAACTTGAAGAGGCTTATCAACTATCATCAGAGGCTTAGAGGAACTGGGAAAACAAGGGTAGATGATGTTCCTTGGGAAGGATGTGTGGAACATAAAAGCTACCTGGAGAAGGCAAAGTGGTGGGTGGGGTGGGAGCTTGTGGTGGTGTTGATCATCTCTCATGGAAGAGGAACAAATAAGAGGTGTTAGCTCTGGGGACAGGAACAGATGATGGGAGCAGGTGCCTACCAAGTGTCCTTCATTTATTTGACAAATGTTCAGAGTAAACACTATGTAGCAGTATATACATGCATGTAAGAACATCTGTATGTAACAAAAGCACATGTGAAAAGCAGGATCCCTGTCCCTGGAGTTGATGTGTAATGCACTCTCTCTAAGTGTGGGCCCTGGACTGGCAGCATCAGTATCACCTGGGAGGTTTTTGGAAATGTAAATTCTCAAAACCCACCCTAGACCTACTAAATCAGAAATGCTGGGGCAGGCCCCAGTTATCTATGTTTTAATAAACGTGTGAGGAGATTTTTGAGAACCACTGGTTAATGGAAAGTGTTCTATAACTTCAGTACCAAAAAGCTATCCTGGCACAGAGAGTGTGAATGGGAAGTAGAGCTTCAAATGGCAGGACAATTTTTAATAAAATTCCTTGATTTCCTGCCCATCTCTGCCTACACAAGTCACTTGCTATTTCTGTAATGTTGCCTGGTGCATGGAGTCCCAAATGTTTCTGCTACCAGAACTGCTGAAGAGCTGTTCAGACATTCATTCCTTCATCTACTCATTCATTTATTCATCCTACAGACATGTGTGGAACTGTTATATTAGGCACTCTCCCAGGCATGCAGTGAAGTAGCAAAAAAAAAAGATGAGTGTTATCCTTGCTCTTACGGAGTTCAGAGTCCAAATGGATGTCAGAATGTAAATGATCACAAAAATAAAATCATCGTGAAATTACCAAGAAAAAAGAATGAAAGAAAATGTTATAAGACAGAACATCTTGAATGCATTCTGTTGGGCAGGGGACCAGGGGGCACAACTTAATAGGAGTGAGGTGATGAGATTAAGACCACTGGGACTTAGGGATGCTATGCCTGAGGCTTAGAGAGGAGAGGAGTGAAGGAATTGCCTGAGCAGAAGCCTGAAATAAGGGCAGATGTTAACTGCCTAGTTGGGGGACAGATAGCAGCTATCTGGGAGTACAGCAGAGCATGTTCCAACCTCAGAGCCTAAGGAGTCTCATGCATCAAAAGCCACAGGCTGCCTGACATGAAGACTCCTCATGGCTATAGAGGTAGATTGCAATATGTCAGCCCAGGAGAGGGGTCTCAAGGCTTCCATAGTGTTCAAACCCTGGGCCAAGTTCCTTCTCTCTCTTTCTCTCAACAATGCCTCAGTTACTGTAAAACCAGTCTCCCAGTGGTAAGCATGTAGTTTCTTTGTTCCTTGATCAAATGAGTTGCAGCTACTGACATTAAAGATTGATATCCATGTACATAGCTTGAGCTTGGGATAAATCAGTTTACCTTGATCAAAAGGGTTGTACCTGCTGAAGAATTATGTGTTTTTCACTTCTACAAAAGAGAAGGAAATTAGCTAGGACACCTTGTGATTTTGGGGGGAGCCCCGAAACCTGTGATCATTGTATCCCGTGATTTTTTTCACATGAGATCATTGTATGTTGCAACATGGAAAAGAGAATAAAGAGCAAGTTCTGGGGTTCAGTCACCGCCACCTTAGCACCGGAGTGCTGGTGGTCCCCTGACCTCCCCGCTTTCTTAACTGTTATTTCTGTGTCTGTGTCTTTGTTTTTCTCATCTCTTGCAACACAGTCTGCCAGGGGACCCTATCTTTATTGGGGATGTCGTGAACCCCCGATAGTGAGGAAGTACCTCTCTGAAGAAGTGATATTTAAGCTGAGCTGAAGGATGAATAGGCATTAACTAAGAAGAGACTCTAGCCTGAACAAAGGTCTAGAGAGAGGCAAAATCTCAGTGTGTTCAAGGAACTAGAGTGAGCAAGTGCAACTGGAGTGCAGAGAACAAAGGACAAGTTGTCTGGTTTGAGATTGAAACCATATAGGTTGGTGGAGACCAAAGCACGCAGCCTGGGAGGACACAGAGAACAGGGAACAGAGAAGATTCAATTTAAGTTTAAAATGATCACTATGGTTGCAGGGAGCAAAATGGACAAGGGCAGAGCTATGAAAACTAGAAGACCAGCTCAGAGGAGCCTGCTGCAATAGCCGGAGTTAGTGTCTAAATGAAAGATAATGGCATAATGGGGGGGGGGCGGGGGTAGCAGGTGATGCAATGGCTTATAAAGCAGACATCCTTGCATCTATAGCAGGTTGTCACTCACTAAGCTATTTTGACTTAGAAATCCCCCCTAGACTTGGCAACTAGGTGGAGAGAAAGGGTATTCACCTAGATAGAACTCTTTCAGTGACCTTAGGCAAGTCCTTGCCCAGAAATCTCTCCTGCCTTTTGCCACCAATCCACTCTCACATCTTAGTTTCTTTTTCCTAAGTGCCACGCTCCTACTGTTCTTTTAAAGTGCAAAGTCCCCTGGGGAATTAAAGCTCTGAACTGTCTTTGAGAGCGCTGAGCATGTCAGTTCCATCCTGACAGAGGCAGGTTGCAAGGTTCCTTGGTTACAAGGCTAACACTGTGCTGTGACCCTGGTTTCCCTCTAACCCAGGTCAGGACAGGGATGCGATGTGACTGACACTTCTTACCCCACACATGGCCTCTGGTGACTGGAGGTTGACACCTTCACCAGCCCTCCCCCCAGGGTGCCCCATCATCTCTCCTCCTGGAGCTGACAGCACATTGGCATTGCTGACAAATGACTCACTTCCAGCCACATAAAATGGCTTCAATCTTCTCCTTTTGAAGTCTCACAGATTACCTCCTCCGCCTCTTGCTTTTCTGACAACTTCACTCCAGCAGTGCATTATGTTAAAAACCACACTTATTATGCCAGAGTGGGTCTGGCACAATTAAAGCTCAGTTTTTATGGCAGATGTTGATGTGCCTGCAGTGACCTGCTTGACTCTGTGCTCCTGTGACCAGCACAGCCAGAACCAGGAGACCCAGTGTCCTCCCCATCACACACCACCCCCTCAGGGAGGAAAAAGACCGCCCTGCCTGCACCCTTTTAGTTCTATTTGCAAACGAGGTGCCACCATGAACTGTCACCCAAGTCAGAAACCAAGTTGCTAATTTCGATCTCTTCCCCACTTTTCTCCCTCTTAGTCAGTCACCAAGTTCCCTTCTTTCTTTTGTTTTGACTTCTCCCTGATGGCCTTCTAGCATGCCTCTAGATCACCCTGCCCTCACCCTTGGTTTAGAATATTGAAAACTCCACCATGTCCACATCTCTGCCTCGAGTCCTGCTCTTTCCAAAACAGTCTCCAAAGTAATTGTTCTAAAATGCAGATTGGTTCATTGGCACTCACCACTCTGCACCCTTTAATAGCATCCCACTGACCTCGGGATGAAGTCTTCAGCTTAGAATTCAAAGTTCTCTGAGTGTCTCTCACTCCTCTCTTTGCTCCAGACCATCTTCACCCAAAGCCTGTTATGATCTCAGTATCAAGCGACTTGAAAGTCCTCCCATATACCCAATCCTGGGCTCCTTCGCATGCTTGCTTAAGCTCCTCCTTACCCAGAATGACTGCTTTTACCTCTTCTTTGCTTCACTAAAAATTTCTCATCCTGCAGGGTTCATTTCACCGCCACGAAATCTTTCCTACAATGGCCTCCCCAAAGGGATTAAGGGTCCCTCTTTGAGATTCAAAGACACCATGCTCACCTCTATCTTGCCATGAATCTCATTAATATATTGGTTCTTGTCCTTGTCTTCTGTCCCACTGAACTGTGAGCTCTTTGAAGGCGTAAGTGGGGCCTTAGGCAACTCGTACTCCCAGAGACATATACAGCAAAAGGTAATTGACTATGGAACTCATCCTTCCAGCCCGCAGTTCCGCTTTGATAATGGTTAGTGTGTGCGTCCTGGTCCCCCATATAGGATGCATCTTGGCACCTGTCACCCCATTTAATCTTCACAACAAACCTGTAAGGAAGTCATTTTAACTGATTTTACAGATGAGAAAACTAAGCCTCAGGGAGGCTAACTTGCTTGTTTTCACGCAGCTAGTAGAAGGCAGTGTGGTACCTGCCGAGGGACATCTGTATGGATTTGGGTATGAAGCCATTACAGTTACAGAGCTAGGCAAAGGGGCTCAGAGGAGTTTTTCAGTTGGAGTAAAGCGGGGTGAGTGGGAAGGTTATTCCCAGCAACACAAAAAGTGTGTTCCTAAATATCAACATTGTTGCGAACAAAGGCTTGGAGCTATGGAGGAGAGATGTGATTTTAAAAAAGTCCTAGTCTGAATCCATCTGCCAATTACTGGCTGTGTGATCTGATAAGAGTTGCCTAACCTCAGATTTCTCATATGTTCAAGGAGAATAATAAAACTTCCAAAGTCCCTAGATTATTATAAAGATAAAATTAAATATATATGTATTATGTATAATATATTATATATACACATATATATGTTTCTCTCTCTCTGTATTTGTGTGTATGTGCATCTGTGTGTGTATCCCTCAGAACATACTCTAACAAATAGCAATGGCTCAATATATAATAATTATTGCTAGTACTGCTATTCCAATTATATTGTTATGGAAGAAACTACTCCAAAACTTAGTACTACCAAATAACCATGCCCATGTTTTTGTGTGCATCAGAAGAGCTCGGCTAGGAGGCTTTGTCTGTGGTCCATGCAGCATTAACTGGAGCATCCACTTCCAGGACGACGTCTTCACTCCCTCGTCTGGTGCCTGGGCTGGGATGTCACTTGCGTAGGGAAAGGATGCTGGTTGTCAGCCAGAATCTCAGCTCAGGCTGTTGACCAGAGCACCCAACAAGACCAGATAGACCAGGGTGGTCTCTCCATGTGACTTGGGCTTCTCCCAGAGCTGTAACTTGTTACCCTAAGGGGAAAGAGGCCTGAGAAGAAGCCACAAGGCTTCTTATGAGACAGGCTTAGAAGCTGCAGAAAGTCATTTGTGACATTCTCTTGGTCAAATAAATGTGGAAGGCCTGCCCAGATGCAAAGGGAGGCAATGAGACCCCAGCTTGCGAGAGGAAGTTGATAAAGAATTTGTGGCCATATTTAATCTATCACATGACTGGTACTACAGTGGTGCTCCTAATACTACGATGACATTTAGAAGCAACAGCAGTTACTCCACTACAATGAGCATCTGATTGTGCGATTGTGCATGAAAAAAGGATGGGGGGGGGGGATGAAGCCACTGAGAAACTACAGCACCAGTGTGGTAGAGTCGAAGAAGCAACATTCCGATCTCTCCACTAAACCCGACAAAGCCAGTGAGAACTGAGCATGTGGCTTTCCTAACCCCAGGGGGTGCGTGTATAAACCAGGGTGTTAGGAGCTGCACTCTGAAAAAGAATGAGAACACGAGGAGCATCCCCGGGATGTCTTTTCTGACTCACCTGAAATGAAACAGCCAACTCTCTCTCCCAGCCTCTTTCTGCCTCTTACCTGGCGGAGGTCACACTGAGTTATTTTTCCAAACTGTGGCAGTAAGAGGATGAAAGGTCTCAGCTATCTTAGCCATCACAAGCCGGAGTTACTCGTGGGGAACAAGGCAGGAGGCGTAGAGAAGACACGGCCAAGCGGATGCTATGCATGAAAGACACTTTGCAGCACAATGTAGTTCACATTTCTTCCCTTACTTGCTGTGCTCACTTTTTAAAACCATGTGGGTTTTTGTCACCATAAGATATGTATGGCCTCTTTTCTCAGTTCATTGATCTGGTTTTAAAAAGAAAATAATACATCTCTTTGTGGCTGACCTGTTCTTACATGCTAATTCTATTAATGTCTCTGTTACAAGCCTGCAACCTAAGAAAGATCTAAATAATGTAATGGCTTCTCCTGTTCTGATCTTCCCATGAATTCCTGGCACCAAACACACACACACAACATTAAATACACTTATCAAAGCTCATTCACAAGGATATTTTCACACACACTCACATATTTCATTTTCCAACATGTCCCATTTGGATAATAAATGATAAATGATTGCCTAAAATTTCAAACACACAAGGTTCACTCTCCAACAAAGCATATCATTCACATACAAACATACAAACATACACATACATACCAAACGTCCCGTCTTCCAGCAAATACCCACACAGATATCCAACTGCTCTCAAATGCACATACACTCACACTCCTCAGAACACAAAGATGCCCTCAATTTCTAAATGCACACTTGCAAATCTTTGCCTGAATCATCCTCACCATACAGACAGCACTCACTCATTCATACAGACACTAACAGACTCTTAGACCCACAAACATGCAAGACAGCAGTCTAGGGAAATGATGCATAAAGAAAAAGAAAAAACATATAGACACATAGACTAACACACCCCCTCAATATTCTCTACACAAATGGCACCTCCCAGGAGGCTGTAGATATGTCATGGACACAAAAAATGCCCATGTTCCCATGTTCTAATGAAGTCTACACATCTACACAACACAGGCAAATCCAAGCATTTATAGTGTTTTGAATTGTGGTGGAATCAAGGAGCTACATTTAAATGCAAAGTCATCCATAGGATGTAACACATAAAACATACCTGTGCATAATAACACACACGAATGCTTCTGCCCATAATTCTCTATTCTCACCAACACTTTCCTCCATTTCATCTTAAAGCCCAGCCTTCACTCAGAAGAAAATCCTTGCAGAAATCTCCCCCAAATCAAACGCATCCTCTCTTCTTTATAACACTAACCTCCGAGTACAGATAGCCCCTCTGCCCAAAGGATTCCTGCCCCCCTTGTGGCCCGATTCATTTGCCCTGGCCACCAGAAGAGACTCTCTGGAAACACTTCCACAGTCCTTTAATTGGGCCCAATCTGAACAGACTAATAGCTCTGGAAATCTCAGAGGAAAACAAACAACACTTAAGAAGGATGACTGTTAATAATGAAAGCAAAGGGCCAGGTGCTTAGGGGAACGATTAAACCTAGAGTCGGGACCTCAGCCGGAGTCTTATCTCTGCCACAGAGTTGCTGGGGGCCTTGGGGCAAATTCCCGTTACTCCCTGGCCCTGGTCTCCCCACCTGTGAGATCAGAGGTTTGGACTTGACATTCTATTTCATAAAAATCACAAAAGCTGTAATTCAAAGTATGTGAACATTTCTGAACCAGAAATTGCTACCAGGTAGCAGCTCTTATGTTGATTAAAAGAAGGCACCGCACCCCTCTGCCTAAGTGTATAGAAAAGGTACGGAAAATTTGGAATTAAAAATCCTCAGTTCAAATTCTTGCTCTGCCGTGAATTAATCAAATGAATCTAGAATGATTTATTGAGCAGCTACCTTGTGCCCGGTGCTGTGCTGAGCGTGTGACAAGGGACTCATCCGGAACAACCTCAGTTTTTGTGGTTTGGATGGAGAGTATGATACATCCAACAAGGAACCTGGGTCTAAGTTACTTAAAGGCTGTGAAAGAGATATTTCTGTCCTGTTTTCGCACCTACAAAAATCCACCTTCCTCTTCTTTTTCACATTACCCAGCTCCTCACCGTGGTTTGCACATATCTTGATTTACGGAACGCTTGGGGAAAGCTCCAAAGCTGCTTCCCAACTCATCCACGCCTTGGCTTCGAGTTTCTATTTCTCATACGGCAGGAAGGACTGAGCAGCCCCTACCCTGTTCTTGAAGTCGCGTGGTACTGCAGGCACTGATACTTAATTTCATTACTTTTATTTGTCCTGCCTTGGGTACTTCAGCTCATTGGGTTCCAGCCGCGATTAATTGGTAGAGCTCCCACTGACTCCTGATTAGCTGCTTTTGATTAGGGCCTAATGACTTCATTCGGTCCCTAATTCAGGGGGATGAGTTGCAAAACCGCCAGCAAACTGCTCAAACAGAATTACATTTTCCCAAGCCCCGAAGACATCACTTAAACTCTGCGTACACAACATTCTCCCTCCCTCATTTCCCTTCTTCATTGCCTCTGGACCACCCTGCACAGAAGCAAGACAAAAAGGAAGCTTGTGACGCAGCTCCTGGCTGCTACAGCAGATGTCACAGGAAAAAGGCCTGGAATCCGACAGCCGGGCTCCCAGAAGGAAGCCGGCCCCCACGGCACTGACGCCCGCGCTGCGCCCACAGGGCAGGCTTGGTGTGTGAGAGTTTCCCTGCCACACTCGCCACACTTGCTGCTTGCCTTCTTCAGGAACAAGATACGCTCCTGAGCTTGGCCTTGACCTTCGGCTGCAAACACCTGGAAGCATTCATCCAGCAACCCACAGCAAAAGTCAGAAGACACAGAGAAAACAGTTTCCACCCCAGGATCCAAACTGACCGTTGCTGCTGCTGGTCCGTGGCGCCGGCTCTGACCCCCGAGACCACAGGCCCCGCCGTCCTATACTACAGAGCGAAATGGTCACAGATAAGCAATCTTCCCTAAGGATTCAAATCTCCTTGGGGTACATGCTTACTATCCAGATTCCCAAGCTTTGGAGGCCCACCTCAGGAGATTCTTATTTAGTCTAACATTTCATTCTGCAGATTTATTTATTTTTCAAAAGTAAACAATTTGATAGACATGTATTTATACCACGTGCCGTAGGCTATATTAGTTTCCAGGTAAACACAGATGACCAAGACTCCATCCTTTACCTCTAAAAGCCCACTGTCTGCTGTGGGTGCAAACCCTTTGATTGATAGGTCAGCCCTCTATAGTGTGTGTCTGGGGTATAATAAGTGATGACTACAATTTATACATATGTGTATACATATGCACATATATGCATGTATATGTTTGTATGCATAGGTACGTATGCATACATATGATTATATATGTATATGTTTGTGTGTATGTATATGTTTGTATACATGTGTATGTATGGTGTGTATAAATTCATACATATAGTGTGTGTATTAACGTGTGTGTATGTACATGCGAATATGCTAAAACGCAAACTGTTTGAAATGCTATAAAGAGAGAAGCATTTTCCCTTTCCTCAGCCCTCAAAGTGCTCTCCCCAGAGTCTACTACTGTAGCAGTCACTTGGTTCCCCTTCAGACATTTCATAGTCCATGTACATATTTTTAAATAAAGAAAGTGAAATTCCGGGGGAAAAAGCACAGTGATTTGCCTAAAGTAAGGTGACAATGATGGAGGCTATTGCAGCTCTCATATACTCTGTCCACTACTCTTTTCTGAGTAAACTTTAATGGCCTTGCCTGGCTCGAGGGACTGGTCCAGCGATCTTATGTTGGCTGGATGCAGGCTCCAGAGCACTGTGCAAACCAGCGAAGAGCTAAAAGTGGTGGGGCCGCAGGGTGGGAGGAGGAAAATCACAGGGCTTCACAAGAGCTCCTAGGGTTAGAGGACTTCACCTGCACAGATTCTTCCAGGACTGCCAAGCACACCCTTCCGCACCCCCACCCAATTCCTATCTCTTGCTGCCTTTTTAACTCGATTGAACTAGGCATTGGGCAGGTCCTCAGAGTCTGATGCCTTTCCTGCCTGGCCTTGACGTCTGCATTTGATGCAGTGTCTGACAGGGCCATCCCTGATGCTGTCCTCCTGACACCAGTGAATGATGGCATTCCAGTCATACCTCCTATGTATCCCAACTCTCCAGCCCTTGTTTGTGATTCTTTGTGTGTGTCTGGGCTCTGACAGCTCACAAAGACCCCCCAAGTCAAGTGATTGTCATAGCAATGGATTATATATAGGCCAGCTCTGCAGTGAGTGAGGTGGCACAGTGGGAGAGGCATGAGGATTAAAGACACAGACTTGGTCTCTGATTCCACTGCCATTACACCTGATAAACACCTGGCAAATCACAGAGCTTCTGTGAAATTCAGTTTCTATGTGTTAAAAGAGACTGATCATATCTACTTCTCAAATTATTTTTGAGGAGTAAGTAATATAAGGAACTTGTGTCTAACATATAGTGAGTGTTCCATAAATAATAAAGACTATTATCTTCTCCTTCAGTTTATTTATTGTTCAGTCTCATTTAGTAGAACATAAGCCCCTGGTGGCCAGAGACTGTGTCATTTAATGGATATTTTTATGTCCAGACTCAAACACTGTGCCTGGCAACATAGTAAATTTAATAAGCATTCACTAAAAGAAAGAATGAATGGAAGGATGAACAAATAGCAGTTCCTGTTAATAATTGTTAGTTCAGTCTGCACTGAAACTCTTGATTTTGATCTTGGAGAAGGACAGATGACATTTCAAGCTAGAGGAGTGTCATAAGCAAGAGCTAGTGAGCATGAGGACCAGGGCACTTTAAGGTCTCTGGGAAAATCAGTGTGTTTGGAATAGAAGATTGATACACAGCACTCATGAGTGAGATGTTGCCGATGACAACGTCCCACATGGAGAAGGTCCTCAACACATGCTTGATAAATAATGCCGAGAGTAAACACACCCAAGACGGTTGAAAAAGTCTGAGATGATCACAGCAATTTTGTCAAATTCACTCAAAATACTCATTTGGGAAAGCCACAAAATGGGCCCACTTGGAGTCACTCCCACAAGAGGCTGCACAAGAACTCCTGCTAAATAAGTGGGGCAGTGATCAGACAGACAGAGGTGCAGGGGCTGCAGCTAAAACTGGCCAAGGAATGTGCCTGCCTTTGGGTCTCGTACAACATTAAGCATGCTCCAGCTTGCTTTCCGTGTCTTCACATATTCTCCCCTGCACAAATTGAGCAAATTGAGGTGGCAATAAATGGATGAAATGTACCAAATTGCATTTTCTTCAGTTTGCTGAATTAAAGTTTCTCTCCCAGCAAATGAAACTAGGGGGAGTCCGAGCAAGCATTATCCCCAGGGGAATTAATGATGCACGCTTTGCAAATCAGACACTACACATGGGCATTTTTTGTGCAGCTTGGGTATGGGTGGGGGAAGGGGCACCACGGGAAGGATGGGAGGAGATAGAAGATATTGCTGCAAACAAGGCGACCATTGCCAACCCCCCTGAGTCTATGACTCTCCCATGACTCACCTCTTCTGTAACCGCATTATTTGTAATCATACCTTACATTTATTGAGCAAGTGCTAGGAATTGCGCTAAGCACTTTCCACACATTATTTAATTTAATTTCCATAAGTACCCTGTAAGGAATTACATCATCAACCTCCATGTAACAGAGAAAGAAACTTTAAAATCAGAGAGGCCCATGAACTTGTCTGGTGTCACATTGTAAACGGATGACAAACTGCGATTCAAACAGGGGTCTCTGTGATTCCAAAGCCTGTGTCCTAATCCTTTCACTCTACTTCTTCCAATCACAAGGCCCGTTATGAGGTCCTGCTTTAGGGCAGACTGGGGGTGTTTGTTCAATAATGAAACAAACAGATGACAGTGAGGAATTGTTTGTCTACATCCTACTGTGCAGCCCAGCAAATTTGAAGCAGCTTTCAAAAATATCTGCAATGAAATTGAAAACTACAAATATAGGCAAAACAGAAGGTCCAGACCAAAGTTTAAAAAATGCTGAAACCTAGAAATGCAGTATGCAGCACATAAAAGTTATTAAATTTAAACAGCAAAATCAGGTTTGAGCATCCTGTCTGCTGAAGTAAAAAGTAAAACATAATTGGTTGCTTGATGTCCAGTATTTATAAAGAAAACGCATACCAATTCTTCAGAGGAAGCAAAAGCTTATGATCCTGTAAACTTGCGAATTTACCATGTGTCAGTCAGAAAGCTAGGAGCTAGAAATATGGTGGAAAACAAAACAAGCATGACATCTGCCTCTTAAAGCCTGTGGTCTAGTGGAAAGACAGCCCTAAAAAACACAATCAAAATTTCAATTATTTAAAGAGGTGTGAGGTGTCGAGAAAATAGGGTTACCTATTTCAGTCTGGGGAAACGAAGATTTCCCAGTGAAAGTGATCTTTAACCAGAGGCAGAATGGTATTTAAGTAGCAGTGAAAGATGAATATTAGTTAGACAGATAAAAGGTAAAGACTTGGGGTATTAGGCAAGGAGAATGTGACTGACAGAGGAATGGCATTTGCAAATGCCCAGAGTGAGTGAGTATGTTATGTTCAAGAATGAGAGAGAAGTCCACTGTGCTCGTAACAGAGTAAGAGACAAAAGGAGAGATAGGGTTAGGACACATAACCAGGTCCTTCTGGGGCCAGTTCATACCAGCTGGAAATAGTCCATTATGCACATCTCTTCCAACTACAGTAGTAGCTTAAGATCAGCCATGGGCCAGGTGCGGTGGCTCCTGCCTACAATCCTAGCAGTTTGGGAGGATGAGGCAGGAGGATCACTTGAGGCCAGGAGTTTGAGACTAGCTTGGGCAATATAGCAAAGCCTCATCTCTACCAAAAAAAAAAAAAAAACGGAAAAAAATGAGCCAGGTGTCATGGCACAAGCCTATAGTCCCCGCCACTCAGGAGGCTGAGGCAGAAGGACTGCTTGAACCCAGGAGTCTGAGGTTACAATGATCTATCATCACACCACTGCACTGTAGCCCAGGCAACAGAGTGAAACCCAGTCTTACAAAACACACACACACATACACACACACACACACACACACATATATTCAGCCATGGTGAGAAGATTTATACCAAGAAATTGACAAACACGCAAGACTCTATTTCTTCCACCGGCATTTGCTGTTTCATCACTATATATGTCCATATTTCTTGATGGCAGTTCTTCCAGGAAGTACCTTGGAGGGGGAATCCACTGAAACTGAGATCAGAGAAGACTTCTTGGAAGAGGTGGCATTTGGGCTGATGATAACAGTGAGCTAAAGTCTAATCCAGCGAGTTGGAACACTGAATCCAGAGAGGTAGTCAGCAGCCAACAAGTGGGGGGAAGCATAAATGATTAATCTTAGAGAGAGGCACTGTGGACAGAGAGAGTACTTACTTAGCTATAAGAAAAGAGCAGTAGAGTATTCAAAAACCAGTTGATATCAGGGGACCCGGTAGGCAGTTATCACTAATCAGTCAGCAATCTAATATTCCAGAAAAGGAATATGATCCCTTGAAAAAGGAGTCAAGAATCTGAGACACCAAGCAAGTCTCAGTCTTGCAGGAATGTCAAGTGGGGCAGGTAATTACAATATAAGGACCCCAGAATATAGAACCCCAGGGGAGGATCTTCCACTTAGGAAAATACAGGAGCCCAGCAGCTAGGTCATAAGGGGCCCAGCACATGGTCTCGCTGGATGTGGTATGCCCTGCCTCCCCTTCTGCGTCACCTTTTTCACTTTGTGATGTACTGAATAGGTTGGGGCTGAGGCTGCACGGGAGGCCCCAGCCGCCCCAGGTGTGTGGAGAAAGGAGGCTAAAGCAGAAGTAGGCTAGGATTTGGAGATGGGAGGACACGGATGACCGGAGGAGCAAAGTGCTAAAGGCAGGGAGGGGCAGGGGAAATAGCAGAGCAGTTTCACATGAAGAAAAATGGCACTTCTAGGAGATAATGTTGGAAAGGTTAATTAGGGCCAAGATGTTAAGTGCCTTAAATATTCGGCTAAGATGATTTGACTTTATCCAGCAGGCGGTGGGAGCTGTTCCAAGTGTACAAGCAGGGCTGTTAATGATGTGTCCAGAGCCACACTTTGAGACTAACCTGGCGCTAATGCAGATATTTGGGGATGGGCAGGAGAGAGGCCAGGGTCCTGTATCCCTGCAGAACCCAAGCAGCGCTGCACCGACAGAGTGCACTCAGAAAACGTGGTGAGGAAAATAGCATTCGAGCTTGGTGAGCACCATTCCTCACTATTTAAAATCCTTTTCCTATTCTCAAATACTCTTCCTCTGTCCCAACCACCCCACCAACTGATTGAATCCCTTCTCTCTTTTGGATGACTATTTTATGAGGAAACGAATGCCCTAGAAAGTTTGACTGCCTTATAGTTTCCTGCAAAGTTTTAAATTTTATTCTGTGTAAATGTGACCATGATCTTTTCCAAAACACTTGTGCTATTTTCTGCTTCCTTATCTTAAACTGAGATGATATGTTGGAGGTAAAGTTGTTAATTTGTCAAAGGACCCAACTCATTCCCTCTAACATGCTTCTTGAAATACCCTATTAAAATTTCACTAAAACAAAACAAAACAAAACAAACAAACAAAAACTGTAAGAAACTTAACCTCAAAACTCTGTCCTTGGCAAATTTAGACCTCAGCACCTTGGAGATACTCTCATAAAATGGAGCACTGATGAGTGTAGTAATATTTCTGCATTTGAGTCAGAAGCCCTGGATTTAAATGTCAGCTCTGCCACTTCATAGTTGTCTGATTCTAGGCAGGTCATATAGCCACTATGAGCCTCAGTTTCTTCTTCTGTAAAATGGGAGTGCTTATCTCTGTCTTGCCTGAGAGGATTATTGCGAGGGTCAAATGAGATAATGCACAAGAAAATTTTGTTGTTTTTTTTTTTAACTGCAAAACACTGTTCAAATGACAAGGAGTGATTTCATCATCACTGGCTCCTTTCTCTGGGAGTTTCCATGGAGTTCCAAGCCCACATGAGAAGCAACCCCTCCACAGCACAGAGTGCCTTTACACTCCTCAGATAGGCTAGTTGACCTTCTCACAGTCAGCAGGGAACCCATAATTGTTCTCTCCTTCTGCACAGACTCCTTTTTTCACTTGAAAGGGGGGTTACAAGGGAAAGATAAGGAAAGTGGCCTCAGATGATAAATCCCCACTTGCCTGACTCCAAGTTGTAGATGGCCAAGGAGGTGACTGTCACTGATTCTGGAAGCTCTTCCTCAGCCACAGTTGCCTCTGCCTTTGTAGCCTCACTTTTGAAGGCTGATGGAGGAGGAAGGACTCAGCCACTGGATCCTTCTGTCTGGTTAGATCTAGGAAGGATGTTGTAAGCGTTCCTCCCAAGACAAGGCAGCTCCCTCAGAAGATCTGATGGGCATTTATCTTCCTGAAACACACACTAATCTGTCAGTCTCAGGTGACAATAAGGGGATAATGAGCAGGAAGGAAGGGGGAGGGGAGGTTTTGATGGGCAGAGAGCACAGCCTTGGGGTCTTGCAGGCTTCTCATGCTTGGAGAAGAGAGAGAGCTGACACAGTGTTTAGGGGTAAGTATAAGGGGGTGTGGGGGCAGACGTGAGGGCAGGCGTGGGAAGCACTGCAATGTTTATGGGAAGGAGACTCCAAAGACCTGAATGCAAATTTCAGCCTGGCCACTTCTCAGCTGGGTGACTTCGCTGAGCTTCACTTTCCAAGTCCATAAAACGGGAACACTGGTGGTGGCCATGTTGCCTTCCTAACATCACAGGACTGCCTGACAATTCCATGAGGTAAGAGGTATGACAAGGTTCTTCCTCACGCCTTCCCTGTGCTTTTGTCATCCCATACCCCTGCTTGTATCCCGCTCCTTCCATCAAAACTGATCTGTGTGTGTCAATAAATTTACCTATCCTTGCTGTTGAGCGTGTTGGTACAAAATAGTTCATATTCCACCCTTCTGGTGAAACAGGATTGCCTTGTACATTGTCAATAGCCTTGTGATGTCTTCAGTTCTTTAGTTCTTAGACTAAAGAGAATTCTCTAGAATCCCTGCCGGCCCACATAGGCCAAGAGGAAAGGACTGGGGCTGGGTGGGGGGTACTAAATGGGCAGGCTCCATGAGCCTAACCTCTACTTCAACTAGAATAGAACCCTCATCACTCTTACACTCTTAGGATTTCTTAGCAGGATGTCTTCTGAATAGAGGAGAGCTGCTTCAGGATGGGGTAAAAAAACACAATACTTTAAAGCTACCTTAGAAATAAAGCAGCAGAAAAGGGACAATTTAGGGCAATCCTCTCCAGACCCTCCAGAGCCTGGCAGGTCAAACATGAACATGTTACAAACAGGTAGCTGAGTGGAGGAGTGACTGTTTTAAACAGGGGCTGCATCCCATAATGGAGGCAGGGCTGTGAGACACTGCTGATTTGATCGTGCGATATTGCCATCACGCACACTCTCTCACCTGTTTTTCTCGCTTTCCAGATGTCACCATTGCTGTCCCGCAGATATGAGCTTGCAGATCCCCCACGGGTGGTAATGAAAGGGAAATTTGAAGCACTAGCACTTTCATTTCATGCTGAAGGCTTTTGCAAGAAAGGCCCATTTTCCAGGTTTTGCCTCATGAGAGCCTCAGAGTATTTGTGATTGTTCAGAGAACACAGGGACTCACCAGCAGTGCTGTCCGCATGGGTCCAAGCCAACCTTCTCCTTCACAAATGAGCAGCTACGGCAGGAATAAAAACAAATGCAAGCCACGACAATGGTGTGCCAGGCCCTGTGCTAAGTGCTCACATGCATGACTTCTTTTCCCACGAGGATTCTGCAAGACATGAGCACTTACCTTTTGCAAGTGAAAAGAGTAAGGCTCATGTCAGTTATATATCTTGCCCAAAGTCACAATGTTGCTTAGTAGCAGTGCTGAGATTAGAACTCAGGTCTTTCCCTTGCACACCTCACTTTTTTGTACGTCAATAAGCTGACTTGGTCATTATACAGTCTTTGACCTTCATACAACCCCTGAATGAACGTACCTGAGGGTTTTGCAGATTTTACACCACTCTTTTGGCCCCATTCAGCCTTATATTTCTACAGTGATTCTAATCAAATTATTATGCATTTCATCTCCTTTGACCCAGTTAATTGAAGGCTGAAAATGAGACAAATAAATGAGTGAATTATTGAATATGTATATATATATATATATATATAGAGAGAGAGAGAGAGAGAGAGAGAGAGAGAGAGAGAGAAGCTAATGAGTGAAGGAGAAATTAAGTGAATGGACGAGTGAACGAATGAAGGAGGCATACTGTAAAACACTTACATTCAGCTAAGTCAGTGAGTCATACAGTTGAGTCTGGGGACAGTTATGAGAGAATGGTAGATACAGGGGAGGGGCAGTTCTAGGAGCAAAAGGTAGAAAATCTCATGGAAATATTTGCAAGCTGAGGACACAGGCCTGTATTTATAGGACAAGGAGATGAATGCAGAGATCAGGGGTAGGGGCCACTTCAAACGCATCAGACAGGTAAGTATACAGAGGCAGAGCTTTCACTCCTGGTGAGCAGAGGAGCGGGGGTGGCAGCTGTAACGTCCTGCTTGGTGCCTTTGCCACAGGTCTCACTGCAGGCTTTGCTCCAATGTGTGTCATCAAGAACAGGACACAGGTAATGGGAGAACCACAGGTCCCAGGAACATCAAAGGCATATATTTTTATGCCTCAATTAAGGTTTCCCTTGTAAGGCTTGCAAACACAGTTTAGCCTTTCTCTACTGGGCTGGACCAGACACAAAGACATGCATGGAGTCTTTTTGGAACACAGAGTCCATGATTGTAATTAACAGTTTCCTCCTGCTAGAGGGAATAGGGTTTTGGTATACAACATGGCCTGTTTGTGAGGATGAAAACTGTACTAGTCAGAGGTATTGGGTGGGCTGTCTGCCAAAGACTGCCTGTCACAGCCCGATAAGGCTTCAGGGCACAAAAGTTTTAGGTAAGGAATAAAGAGATACAGTGCTAGACAGGAAGAGAGAGGAAAAGGCGTGGGGATAGGAGGATGCCAATTCACCGTGTGTGGTACAAGGCGAAGAACATCCACTTAAAGTCAGAAAACCTACATTTTGTTGTGTTCTGGCTTCACCACTTTCTGTGCTGCCTTGGGAATTCACAGAGATCCTTAAATCCTACTTTCTTGTAAGAAGAGATAACAAGACCTCTCTCAAGGACTGTTACATTAAATCTATATTGCCTTTCTGGGAAAGTTTATTTCAACATGCTCTCATGGATTCATACTGATTCACTGATAACCTTCTTCTGAAACCCTGAATAGGTAATTGCCCTTCCAAACAAATCATCCCAGAGCTGAGTACTTCCATTTCTCCTTCCTAGCCCAGTACAATCTGCTGAATGGCTTTGGATGCCCTGTGGGAGGAGCCAATCTCCTAAAACAGAAACCTCAGATGCTTCATATGACAGGGATGAGTTAGAAGGAGTTGAGTTTATAAAAGTACATGTAAGAATATTAAGGCGATTATACCAAAGAAGAGTACCACAAATAAGCCGGTGTAAATGAAAGCACTGCAAATCTGTGAAATGTTAGAAACTCAACCTTTGTGCAAACAAAGGTTTGCACTGACCTCCATTATTTCACTTGGCACAGTGCCCTCCAGGTCCATCTGTGTTGTCGAAAGCTACAGCATTTCCTAGCTAGCAATATTGCATTGTATACTTAAAATGTGCTGAAAGCGTAGATAATATGCTAAGCGTTCTTACCACAAATAATAGGAATAAAGTCAGAGAAAACTTTGGGAGGTGACGAATATGATATTTTTTCTTTTAATTTCAGCATATTACAAGAGTACAAATGTTTAGGTTACATATGTTGCCTTTGCACCACCCGAGTCAGATCTTAAAGTCTGTCCATCCCCCAGATGGTATGTACCGCACCCATTAGCTGTAAATATACCCATGCCCTCCTCCCTACTCCCACCTGCCCGACACCCGATGAATGTTCCTATAGTACGTGCACATAAGTGTTGATCAGTTAATATCACTTTGATGGTGAGTACATGGGGTGCTTGTTTTTCCATTCTTGTGATATTTCCCTTAGTAGAATGGGCTCCAGCTCTATCCAGGATAATACAACCGGTGCTAGATCACCATTGTTTTTTGTGGCTGAGTTAGAACTCCATGGTATATATATATATCACATTTTATTAATCCACTCATATATTGATGGGCACTTGGGTTGTTTACACACCTTTGCAATTGTGAATTGTGCTGCTATAAACATTTTGGTATAGGTGTCTTTTTAATAGAATGTGTTTTTTTTTTTCCTTCGGGTAGATGTCCAGTAATGGGATTGCTGGATCAAATGATAGTTCTACTTGTAGGTCTTTGAGGTATCTCCATATTGCTTTCCACAGAGGTTGGACTAGTTTGCAGTCCCACCAGCAGTGTAGGAGTGTTCTTCTCTCTCCGCATCCACCCCAGCATTTATTATTTTGGGACTTTTTGATAAAGGCCATTCTCACTGGAGTTAAGTGATATCTCATTGTGGTTTTGATTTGCATTTCCCTGATGATTAGAGATGTTGAGCATTTTTTCGTGCCTTTGATGATGGTGATGGCTTCCCCAAATCCATTGAGTCATATACATTAAATATGAACAGCTTTTAATACAGAAACCATTTCTCAGTGAAGTGATAACAAGAGTCAGAGGAAACCCGGATACAAAAACTGTGGTCCACCCTCCGGGGATGCATCCTTGAGGGAAAAGCAAACCGCAGCTGCTTTGCGTGGTGGGGCAGCTTCACAATGCTAGCGGCATCTGGAATCTGATCTGTGTGGCTGTTCAGCCTGTATTCTCACCACTTTATCTTCCTACCTCTTCCCCTGATGTTTGGAAAGCCATCTCATTCAACCAAGGACCAAAAAAGGCTTGGGGCAAAAGCAGGAAAAAGGACAGTGACCCTTTCCCTCGCCTAATAGAAGTGGGATTGCCAAGCCTCAAACAGGATTGAAACTACCCTGTTTAACTGTTTAATTCTACGTGCATCTGTATGTTCCCCCCACCCCGCCCCAATGGGATCCCTAAGTAAAACGATTATCACCGAGTGTTGAGAGTCAGAGTAGAAAAAAAAAAAAAAAAAAAAAAAAAAAAATATATATATATATATATATATATATATATATATATATATATATATATCCCAAAGAAAGTCTTTCAATACTCTCACTTCAAATAGCCATTCATCCCCCAATGGCCAGAGCGAGCTCCAGGAGTCGAGCGCTTCCTCCGTAAATAAAGGGCTGGGGATGCGTGCGCGAACATCCGCAGACAAAGCGGGCGAGCCGCGGAGCGGGCACGTGCGAGCCGGCCGCCCTCCCCGCAAAGCCTAGCTCGGTTCTCCAGTGCGGAGTCAGGGGAGCCCACCCTTTAAAGTCCTGTTTTGAAAGCAGCCGGCTGCTTGAAAGGCGGCTCAGATGTCCCCGGCGCGGCCGCGTGGCGGGCTGCACAATGGGCTCCCCCGCCCGGAGCCGCCCGGACCCCGCGAGCGGCGAGCGCGCCGTGGCCGCGGGTCCCCAGCCCCGCGCATCCCGGGAACCCGGGCGCCCGCGTCCTCCCCCGCGCCGGCGCGAACGGTTGCCTGCGCTAATGAGTTGCAGCAAGAGCGGTTTCTGGGGCTGGGCTGCCCACGGGACTTCGGGGCATCGCATCGGGCTCAGTTTTCTATTCTTCTTTTTAAGTTCACTTACTTCAAAGTTTTCCATTTGAAGCTGTTGAGAAAGCCCGATAGACGCAAGAGAAGAAAGGGCAGGGAAGAAAAAAAAAAAAAAAACTGAAAAATGCTTCAAGCAAAGGGGGAAAAAATGATAATTAAAAATATAGCCCAAGCTACTAAAAAGACAATGATGAAGACATTAAGAGCTTCCCCACGCCCATACCTGACCCACTATGTTATAACTACAGTGAGAGGTAATTCGCTGAAAGGTAGACAGCCGGGGCTTACCAGGAACTGAGGTAAACTCAGTACCCGGGAATTAAGAGGGAGGGTAGTCACCAGCAAGAACTGCCGCGGCTTCTTACAGTAGACCACATATTTCCTCCTTGGCAGTTTGCAGGTTGACAAATCAATGTGAAAATTAGTCATCTCCAAAGAAGGTTCCTCAGATAATTAAATTCCCCAATATCACCCAGTGAATCCTCAAAAACAGGTTTTAGTTTGCTTATTACATCACAGATGGAAAAACCAAAGCCCAGAGAGGTTAGGTGACTTACCCAAGCTAACACAGCCTGCAGTTCTGAGGCCTGGATGCATTTTTTCAGCACGCCATTCTGCCTGCAAATAAAAAAGTAAATAGAGAAATAAACAAATGAAATAAAGAAAAAGGGAAAACTGGCTAAGAAAGGGTTTTAATCCGGTATTCTAAAGAAATTGCAGCTGCCCATGTAACATGGGCCCGTTAAATAAATGAAATCATTATAGTGGTCATTTACTTACTCAGCATGGGAACAGCATCTATCAGATGCTAAAGTCATGTAAGACTCTGGAAAATGTACCGAGAAATCAAACCAGGTGGGTCTCAGAGCTCCAGGAACTCGCTGTGTGCACCGTCATACATATGGCAAAGGGAGAAAGGGGAGTAAAGAATGGAAGCCTCAGTATCATAATCAACAGTAAAGTTACTGTGAGGATTAAAACAATTGACCTGTGTTAAATACATAGAACAGTGCTTGGCACATTTTTAAGTGCTGGATAAATACCTGCTACTCTTTTTCAAGCCCTGTTGCAAGCATTTTGCATTGTGACCTCACTGAGCCTTCATCACAGTGCCTCGAGGTCTATGAATGTGTTCCTATTTTACAGATGAAGAAACTGAGGCCCTGAGAGTTTTTCTCCCACCTGCCCAAGTTTACTTACCTGGTAAATAAGGAGGTAAGCTCTAGCCCCAGGGCAGTCTAACTCAGGCTCATTCTCTTTCTAACTGTGCAGTACTGCCTCCCAGAACCCATATCAGAAGAGCAAGATTAAATTTGATTCAATGAAAAAGTTTTCAAACATGGCTTAACACTTCTCCTGTGCCAAGTATTTGTTAGGCATTGGGAATACAAAGAAAAACAACATAGTTCCTAGTACCGAGTTTCAAAGAGAATATCATAACCGTCAGATCCCTGTGGAAATTACAGATTTAAAAAAGAAAAAAAAAAAGTATTCCAACGTTAGCTCCCATAGCTCTCCAATGCATGACTTCTACTTCAAACAGACTCCAGTCTTGAGCCTAGTGCTCCCTCCCTCTACCCACTCCTTCTATGTTGTCTACCAGACTGAATGCTTTGATGTAAGCCAAAGCTATTAATAAAGCAAGCACCCTAAGGAGGGGAAGTTACCTATCCAAGATCATTTTAACAAAGCTCCCATCCAATACAAAGATTTTTCTCACAACATCCTCAATGGTTCTTGAATATCTCTAGATCAACTACATTTGGGAAATACCTCTTTGCATAGGTATGCAATTCCAAGTCTCAGATACTTCTGTTTTATGAAATGATAAATTCCACCCACAATTCTGATTCTGTCGATTAGGATGCACAAAATAAGTCTGATCTCTTTAATTCTGACTTTTTGTTCAAGTTGCACCCCTTCCCCAACTGTATTCAACATCTCTGTTACACTAGGTGCCTCCTCAGAGAATATGGTTTTTAGGCTCATCCCAAACACTTTCTTCAATAAGATCTCGAGCTTGTCAGTATCCCTCTTAAAGTAAAAATGACAGAGGCAAACTTTTGGGCCCACCAGAGCTTTACTTACAGCTAAACTTCTAGTTGGGCATTCTACTTTTATGAATGCTATCTGAGTTTACTTTAGCTTTCCTCCACCTTGGGAAGGGAGAATTCGGTGCCAACAGCAATATTGTTAGTTCATCTGCATCTCTGTTGGGGACAGGAGGAACAGGTAATTAATTGTTTCTCTTCTGTGCTAGGCAGCCTGCTTTCTTTGGAAAAGTTGAGCATTCCTCATCCAGCAATGGTTTCCGCAATTAGAGCTATCCACAGCCAGGAGTTTGATTAATAGCTGGGAGGTTTCTCCTTTGCTGACAAATGGGAAAAAGAGAAATCAGATAGGGAGAAGCTGAATGCATTTGCTTAGCACAGGGCCTGGCTGCTGCTCTTTCCAGAGGAAGAGCTGCAGTAATTTCCTAGGGGCTGAGAGGGAGGAAAAATCTCTTAAAAGTTTGCAAAGTAATGGATCAAAAAAAAGAAAAAAAAAAAAACAGATATGCCTGTTTCTGTGCAGCAGAGCAGAGAGAGCTGGCATCCCTGGTCTCTGGAGCTGGATAGCATCACCCCTCACACAGCACACAAGGGAACAGTAAGGCCCAGAGAAGGGGACCTGGCTTGCCCAAGGTCACAAGAAAATCAAGGCCAGCTGTGGTCAAACTGTATATTTCTCAAAGTCATAGAGCCACTTTGCTCAAACTGGGAGGGAGTGATAGCACAGTTAGACCCAAATGTGTGAACTGAAAAGACTAAATTTCTGGATCCACAATCTTAGACCCCCAACGAAGCTTCTATCCATGAAGAAATTTAGAGACCTAGAGTAAGCTCTGCAAGAGAGAAATTGGCCACTTTACAAATTCTTCTCATGGGTCCTCGTTTTTCCCTCTATGACTCTACTAAATAATTAAAATCCTTTACCTCCTTGGAGATTAGAAGACAGCGAATCTCTCCCCTGAGCACTGGAGTATTTTTCTCTCCCTCCTGAGCATTCCAAGTTCCCAGAACCTCTCCTCAAAGGGCCTGGAGGGGATGGGAAGTGGGGGCTGGCGGCTTAAGAATGATATGCCACTGAGAAAAATCTGCAGGCCGTGGGGCTAAGCTGTCAGCATCCAGGCAGGCCAGCCAAGGCAAGGAGGAGGCAGAGACGGGAAAGGAAATGGAGGCAGACTGGAATGATAAGGGCTCTTCCTGGGCCACAGCCGGAGTCTGCAGACAGTGAACTTGAATATTGTGCTACACAGTCCAAGGCAAAGGGCAAGTCAGAGACTAGAACCAGTAGGGGTTATCAGGGGGCTTGGTAGCTAGGTTGGCATAAATCTGTTCCCAGTGACTACTTGTGGACATTGGATCATTACAATCATTGCAAACATGCAGTAGGAAGGCTCGTGAAAGTCCTGGGCCCTGTTGCCACAGGTGGACCTCTGCTAGGATTTCTAGCCCAAACCTCTGAGAGCAGGGCCTACCCCAGACCCTGGTGGACACAGAGACTCTCCCAGGTCAGAAGGCAGGTGTGTCGGTGAGAAGAAAAAACATCCTGTACCTGTAAGAGTAAAACCATGGGTTTAAATGTCAACTGTTCTTATTAACTACATGACCTTGAGCAACTCAATCTCTGAGCCTTGTTTTTATTATTATCAATTAGGTTTTGATGATGATTAAATAAGATTATATGTTTAGTACTTAATATAGTGCTAGACACAAAGTGATAAAAATCACTGCCAATAATAGTAGCAGTCTTTAATGCTACAAATGTAGCAGCAATGCAGTAATTATGATAAATGAACACAGGTAACAATAACAAAATCTACCAGTGTTGCACGCACAGTTGGTGGCATAGAGTGAGAAATTGCAAACTATGGCCTGCGGGCCAAATCTAGCTCACCACCTGTTTTCGTATAGGCACAAACTAGAATTTCTCTTACTTTTTTTTGTTAATGGTTGGGAAAAAAATCAAAAGAAGAATACCATTTTATGAAATGGTATTCTGAATTCAGGTATCAGTCAGTGTCCATAAATAAAATTTATTGGAACATGGTCAGTTCCACTCATTGACATTTTGTCTGTGGCTGCTTTTATGCTTCAACAGCAAAGTTGAGTAGATGTAGCAGAGACTATTTGGCCTGAAATATTTACTGTTTGGCCCTTTACAGAGAAAATTTTCTGGCCCTGGATGAGAGTCTCTTCTCTTGCCTCCCACCTTCCTCTCTTTGAAGCTCCGTACAGTCCTGACCTCCTAGCTCTACAGGCTATCGCGGGAGTGTTTTGCTAGCTCTGGAAATACACTGTGTCCACCAAGTACTGTGTCTGCATCCTCCAACACAGGGATGGTGGTAATTTTCCACATGAATGTGGACTGATGCACCACGATCTCCAACTCCCCACAGGGAGTTGAAATAACTATTTTCCCCAGAGTGCGTCTTCTTCCTCCCCTGTGCAAACGCACGTGCTCTTTGCAAAGACCTAACAATTCAAGTCATAATGGAAGGGATTCTCACCCATTTTATTGCCATAGTTACCGAGATTGCAAGTTTAGATGCTGTATTAGCAGTAAGTGCACGGTAATAATAGAAGTCAGGGAGGAGGGGACGAAAGGATTCTGCCTCCTGTTTCTCCCTACAGCATCCTTCAGGGCAAATATACCAGAGACAGTTTGCATTAAATTGCAAAGTTGGCAGTTTTCTTAAAAAAAAAAAAAATCCAAATAATTGCTTTAAAATCTCTTGTCTTCCCCTGACTGGTTAACCCTCACGCAAACCACCTCATCCTAAAACAATGAAAAGGAGGTTAAAAGAAAAATCAGTGGCCAGAGTTACCATGGAAACCAAAGTGGAAGGCAAGTGAAAGTCAATTTAAGGTTTAAATGCACATGAAGCAGATGTATGTGTGCGGACATATTTGCATATAGATATCCATCTCCCCTCCTCTCTGCCAGCCGTAATGTGCTTTTCCTTCCAGGCCCACCTTAGGATCATCCACCTCCAAGGAGATTGTCCTGACAATTTCAAGCCCCAGTAATCTCTCCCTTCTGGAACTCCGTTTGAACTGCAGTCTGGACACAAGAATCGACCTGTTACTATACACTGTCCTGGTAAGAAACCATAAAAACCTTCAAGGTCACTGAATGCTCTATGCTCTCTCACCTCTGTGCCTTTGCTCTTGCTCTTCACACCACCTGGAATGAATGTCCTTGCCCACTCCCCTCCCCTGGGTAACTCCTATCATCCTCCAAGTCTCGGTGTAGGCAGTAATTTCTCGGCAGTGCTTTCCCCAGTCCTTTTGCCTCCTTCCAGTCTCCCCTTACTAGGCTACAGCAGCCCCATCATAAGGCTAATCACACTGAATCGTAATTGCTGCTTATGGGATTACCACCCCTCTCCAGACCAAGGAACACTGGCAGACAGGAACTGTGTTTCTATTGCATGTACCCTCACTGCTCGCTCTCTCTCTCTCTCTCTCTCTCTCTACACACACACACATACACACACACACACGTGCGCACAAATAATTCAAATCACACAACCTAAGCCAAAACATTCATTTCTATATGCCAAGAACAGTTGCTAAATATTATTATTAATGTTGCTAATTGTCATGATTATCTTCAAATGCAAAGTATACAACTTTTGCTTATTGGTTCTAAGGAAAATCATGAATAGGTGCAGAGAGGGGAGGTGGATGGGACTGGGATAGGGGAACCTTTATCATACGCAAAATGGTTAAGGGATCCTGGAACTGCTGGCAGAAATAAGAACCTCTAAGGATGCATTTTGCTAAATTCACTTTCAGAAGACAGTCGTGGGACGGAGTACTTCCTGTAGGACTCCAGAGAGCAGGTAGAGGGGCAGCAAATAAGAATTATGGAGCAGAGTTCCTGTTTCATAAGGGAAGACATGCAGAGCTTAAGGCTGTTCAACTAATTTGAAAGGCTGTCATGTGACATAGTGAGTCCACCAGCACAGGGAGCATTCAAGTGGGCATTGCATGAGCATATACATTTTATCAAGGAATAAAAAGTCTGGCATATCTTTAATAAATTGCAAAGAGAAAACTGGAGCATGAGGTGACGGAGGTGGCAGTGGCCAGAAGTGACAAGAATATGCAGGACTGAGCAGGAGAAGCCGAGCAGGCTGCAGCTTACAGACTGAGTGCAGATAACTGTCTTATGTTAACATTTTTTCCTGCAGGAATCAGGGACCATGGAAGGGTTTGATATGGAAAGTGACATGATCGTTGATATGCCTTCTGGTGATCACTCTATTGGCTACGAATAAGATGGAATGGAAGGGACAAGCCTTTAAAATATTATAAAGCTGTTACAGAGGCCCAGATGATGGAAGCCTGGATTGAGGCAGGAGCAGGAGGGATGATGAAGAGCAGGGACGTTAAGGACATAGTGGCAAAGTAGAAGGGACAGGCTGTATCAACCGGTCCTTCCAAGTAGGTTCCACATGCTGTCCGCTACCCCTATGTCTGCCCTCCTGGAAAACAAACAAGCCTTCCTTGTTTGCAAGAGCAGGCTCAGGCTGTCACTAGGCTGTGAAGGTTGCAGTCACCTTGAGTGGATTCCCCACGCAGCTCAGCGAGAAGCAGAGCCTTCCCTCCGCTGCTCTGTCAGCTCCACTTTGCGTCAAAACTGCTTTGTATGTCACCAAGTTATTAAAGTTGCGGATTGCAGTGCTGTGTCAGGCAATGTTGTGCTGAAACTGGGTCAGCAAGGGCCGTCTCTCAGGCAAGACATGGGCTCCTGGTGTCCCTACATGTCAGCCACGGCCGCAAAGTCTCCTCGGCTGCCTTCTCCCCAGCTGGCTTTGAAAGGCCGTAATAACCCCGTACAAAGCTTGGCCTTTGTACGCAGCAGCTCCAGTGGCAAATAATTCCCTGCGTGAAGACTGAAAGAGGCCCCTCTGTTCTGTTTGTCGTTCTTTGTGCCCACAAGGGTGGCAAGGGCTGGCTTTCCAATTCTCTTTCGAATCTTTCCTTTTCACGGAAAGAACAGCTGCATGAAGAAAGGAATCAGCTGTTTCGAAACCCAGTTCCCCAAGTTTCTCCTCCGATGCTCCTGGCATCCCAGGGACAAAAGCGGAACAGAGGGGCACAAACAGAAACACGGTCGTGGAGCATGACAGCATGCCAGGGAGAGACACAAAATGCCACCGTAGAAGGAACAGTCCCACAGCCAGGGAAACACAGAGATGCGAATTTGGTGTCAAAAGAAGGAAAAAGTTCCTAGTGGGCTTGCTCAAAGACAGAGGGAGCTACCTCGATTCAATTCAATTCAATTTAATTCAATTCAATCCAATGCATATTCATCAATGCATAAGTAACAGTTGTAGAACAAAACAGAACAAAACAGATAAAACAAAGATCTCTGTCCTCTTCGAATTTATATTCTTTTTTTTTATTTATTTATTTCTGCGAATTTATATTCTTGCAGAGGGAGAGAGACAATAAATGATAAATATAGTAAATAATTAAATAATATAAATCATTTGGTATGTTAGAAGGTGATAATCTATGGGAAAATTTCATAGGTAAAAATCTATGGAAAAAAATCTATGAAGAAAGAGAGAGAGAAATACAAAGACAGACAGACATCAGTGGACAAGGTTATAATTTTATAAAGGGTGTCCAGTATGGCTTAATTAAGAAGGTAATAGTTAAACAAGGAAGAGAAGAAGGTGAGACAGTTACCCAAGTGGACTACCTGGGGAAGCTTGTTCCATGAGGAAGAAAGAACCATTTAAAAGATCCTAAGGTAGTAATAGTGGGGCTGGCAGGTCCAAGGCACAGCAAGGAGGAGACCGAGGTTGGAACCATGTAGGTGACAGGAAGAACAGTGGGAAATGAAGTCAGGGTAAGATCAGGAGAGCCTATAGATTTATCCTATAGATCTATATAAGGACTTCAGCTGTCACCACGAGTGATATGGGGAACCCTAGTCCCAGAAGATCATGAGATCTCAGCATAAGGTAGAATATCATCTAGAAAAACTATTCTAGAGCAGTGGCTCTCAACCAGGGATAATTCCACCTCCTGGGGGACAGTTTCTGAAAACATTTTTGCTTGTCACAACTGGGACAGGTGTGCTACCAGCATCTAGTGAATAAAGTCCAGGATGCTCTTAAGCATCCTGCCATGAACAGAACAGCCCTCCACAGCAAAGAATTTTCCAGCACAAATGGCAATAGTGCTGAGGTTGACAGACCCTGCTCTAGGAAAACATCAAGCTTTGTCTGGCTGGTAGCTACATGTTCTTTAAGAAGATGTACCACCACTTTTAGGATAACCTATCAGGCCGACTTTTCTAATAAGTACAGTGGGCCCAGTGCCTAGGGTCCAGGATACTTTCAGAGGGCCAAAACAGATTTAAATATCTCATATCAAAGGAAAAAATATATAGCTGATTTTGTATATTCATCTTTATACCAATACTGCATTAAAATACTGTGCTCTTTTTTAATGGAGCAAGGAACAAGGAACCCACAAAGGCAAATGGCCCCTAAGGGGCCCCAGAATTTGTGATGTGGCTCTGGGATTAGCTGTTGTTTTGGCCTCCTCTGCTCTTAGACTGGAAACTGCTCTGTCTCTTGAGTCCTCCATCCACCAGCTGTGTTCCTAGGCTTAAGGAATTCAATCGTCCTGCTCTTCTTCCTTTCTAGGTGGGTAGAGTTATAAACATAACTCAATACTAAGCTCAAGCAAACAGCAGTCATGTCCACTGAACCACAGAAGAACACTGTCAGAGCTAGAAGGTTCTGGAGAGCTTATCTGCTCTGGTCACCTTATTTTATAAGATAAGGACACCAAGGCTCAGACAGGAGAGGTGAAGTGACTAATCTCTACCAGAGTGAGAGCTTGGGGAATTTTCTTAGGCTCCTTTTACAAGCATTTGTTTTTGAGTCTCACATTTGATTTATATCAATTTCACCAAGATGAATTTCATGCTATCTGTTGGGAAAAATAAAACCCCAGAACTCTTAATGTCATTCTTAGCAATTCAGTGCCACTTTTTCGTTTTCAAAGCTCTTTAGTGCACTATTTCACTTCTTCTTTATCATAACAGTGCAAGATTGATAGAAGGCAACCTTTACCATGCTTACCTCTGAGATACAGAAACTGAGACTGGGAGAACCCACGTGACTTGTCCTAGATTATAGTGCTAACAAGGGGTGGAGTAGTAGACCAGAATTTCAAGCCCTTGACTGCTCTTTTAGGACTGTCTTCCAAGCCATCACTTTTTATTATTCTCGATATGTCATACGGTGCCTAGAACATACTTTGCATTCAGTAAATGCTTTTTGAATGCATAGTCAAATCGCCCTGTTTCATAGATTAAATCACGTTCCCAGAAACAGGTAAAAGCCTGACACAGCATAGTAAGATAAATGTTGGTCTTATCCACAAAAATGTCAGCAAAGAATGGGGAGTGGAGGGGCATTGTAATTTTAGTTCACCTTTTAAAAAAAAGCATTATGCTTTATTTTTCCCTGTGTCATTTTCATAAGGATAAATATGAGAAAATCAGTACAAGTATAAGGAAATAAAATGAAAGATGATAAGGTGTCAAAACTCCAAATTGTCTGGGAATTATTTCTTAAGAGAGCCAAATAAACAGATTATTCTGCTGACTTGTTTTTCCTATTTTTTTCCCATACCCTTTATTATTTTTATCTTCTAGGCTGCCACCATTTATACCTTATTGATTTAAAAAGATCCCAACTTACTGCACACTTGAGAACAAGTCTTGTGTCTCATCTATGGAAATGCCATAGGTCCTAGATCAGCAGCTCAGGGCCTTAGCAGCAAGTCATTCAGGCTGTTGGGCCAGTTCTGACCTGATCGTGCACACACCGGAATTGCAGCCTGGATGGCCCATGCATATGCCCCTGCCTCATGGCCTAATTATGGAAACCGGACCTTTGTCTTCATTCATTCCCTCGTTGCAAACGTACAGGGAGCACCTGCCATTTGTCCTCATCCATCCTGCAATTTAGTCACAAATATATACTGAGCACCCACTATTTGTTAGATATCATGTCTGGTGCTGAGAAATTGAGGGGAAAATAAAAAAACAGTTTGGCTCTTTAGAAGCTCATGGTTGAGATTGATGTGTAAGAAGTGCACCTTTAAATACACTGACAGCTATTATACAAAATGAGGTGATTAGACCTATAAACCAAACGTGGGCAAAGTCCTCTGAGAACAGACGGTGGGGAGCGACTGATTCTGTTTAGAGCAAGGTGGTGATTAGAGAAGGCTTTGCAAAAGATGCCAACAAAGAGTCATGGGAGACACTTTAGGGATGGAGTGAAAGGACATTCCAGATGTAGCGAACAGCATGACCAGATCAGACATACCTGTGGGGCCATGTCACTGCTGAGAAAGGTAGAAGTATCTCAATAATAATAAACCCCAGTACTGACTGCTTATGATGAGCTAGGCAATGGGTTAAGTATTTTACACACACAATTATAACAAATTCTGCCTTCAGTTTAGAAATTGCTTGACTATTTCATAGATGAAGAGGCTTTTGCCATTGAGAAGAAGTGAGTGACCTAAGATTGTGTATCTAAGAAGGTGAGACAGTAATTGGACTCTGATCTGTCCATCTGCAAAGCCCATTATTAGACCTTATACTGTGCTGCTCTCTCTTATTATTGATGGGAGAACTGGGGCTTACAGAGGTGAATTCCCTTGCTCCTGGACCACATGGCCGTGACAGTTGAATCTGAAACTAGGTCTGGATCTGCATTCTTTCCGGTATATGCCACCCTGTCATTCTGTGCAGGAACTCATTAAAGAAGTTTCAGTGTAGAGACAGAAGCATGTGTTGTGTTTGTTTTGTTTTGTTTTGTTTTTCCATGCTAGTGACAAGAACAGAGCTACAACAGCCTCAACAATGAATGTTACCCTTATGGTGTGAACAGACATATCAATACAAATTGCCTCTGAGTCTTTTGCATCTTGAAAGGGAAAATATACTGAGCCAGAGGATTTTCAGGGGGAAATGAAGGGAAAAGAAAAATAATGGGCTAATGGAAGAAGGATAAAGGAGTCCTTTGGGAAGAAATGGAAAAATAAAGGCAATAGCTTCCAGGTGGAGGCCGTGGGAGCATTTGGGAGTTGGGGGAGAGGGTAGGCAGAAGCAAGGAATGTGCAAGATACAAGAAGTAAAAAGGATAGGGAAGGCAGCTCTTGTGTGGAGAAGCAAACAGAACACACATCAGTAAAGGCAGCTTTGCCCGAAATCCACAGAGGAGAAATGAGAGGAGTACTGTACAAAATTAATGGAGGAAAAAGCAAAGAGTTGGGATTAAGGGTCCCACTGGTGTTGGAGCACACATCGCAAAAGAAGGAGAAATGCATGACTGTGGGAGTTACACTATGAGGAAAAAAAAAAAAGTAAAACACAAAGAAGAAAAGCCAGAGACTTAGAAAGGAAGCCTTGAAGAATGAAAATAGAGTTGCACAAATGCAGAGAAGTTACAAGTCATAGTGGGGAGCATGAAACACAAATAGGAAACACAAACGGTGAGCTCTGAGTGAAGAGCAAGTGCAGACACCTTGCGCATAAGAAAGAAGGCAATGTGGGTTGAGAAAATATAAATGATTCATGAAGGGAGCAGGGGTCGATAGCTAACATTTATTGATCATCTGTAAGGTGTCCAGTATTTTATATGTGGTCCATTATTTAATTCTCCTAACAGTCCTATGTTGTCAGCATGTTTAAACATGGATCACAGATCCGGGAGAGATTAAGTGTCTTGACTAAGGTCACACCTCTAACAGTGCTAGAGTTAGGTCAAGGACTGAGATGCCTATGTCTAGAGCCACTCCTTTACCCATATTTCAAACTGCCTCATTAGGTCAGTGGGCTATACGCTGGTCACTAGAAAAGAGCAACTTAACTTTAGAAATTCTATTTAGCACACCCTTGGTTGTTAATAATACAACAAATGTTATTGTAAAACTACACAGAGTGATTTGCACAGTGCCTGGAACACAAAGATCACTCCATTAGTGTTGGTGTTTATGACTGTACTTGGCTAGAAATTGGACCTGAAAAATTGATGTGATTTGTGTGTGAGCAAGAATAGAGATTTGAAAAGATAAAGGAAAAGAGATTTCAATTTCTCTACTGAGAGCTGATTATAAGCATCTGTTTCCCATTTCCACCTTTACTGACATGTTGGTATCCTGAAATTAGCCAGGGTGGGGATATTTACACCAGAGAAATCGGCAAACAGCATCACAGTTTCCTATTACCCCCTCATTTTACCCCTGGAGAGCTGGGTGGGGAGATGTATGATCTTACCTACATAATAGAAAAAATAAAACAGCATGTTTTTTAATACAGTTGCCTCTCCCCACAACATACATGCAAAAATATACTTATAGAAATAAGATTATCTTCTTGAAACAGTAAAAAGAATTTGCTTGGAAAATGATTTTATCTCTTAGGGAAAAAGCAAGGTGTGGGGAAGTGGCTATGTATGACCTATGAAGCTACATGTTTAAACTTCAGATCGGACAACAAATACTCAAATGCATATCTTAAAATTCTAAAGCATAATAAAGCATTATGATAGTAGCTTTTGTAATACATGCATCAGGGTTTAAATTCTGGCTTTGCCACTTACTAGCTGTGGGACCTTAAGCAAATTAATTAATTTCACTATTGCAGTTTTATCTGTAAAATGAGAATAATAACAATGCTTCTCAGAGGAAGGCATAGGACTTAGTGAGACAATGCAGGTCAAGTCATTTGCACAGAGATTGCTCACTACTTGCTGGCTTCCATAGCTATACCCAGCCAGAGAGTGGGCCTGGGACACTGGTAGAATGTATGAGCAAGCAAGAATAGAGATTGTAAGAGTTGGAGGAAACAGCACTCTCTTTTCTGATGATTCTAAGGTAATAACTGTAGTGAGTCCTTCAAATGCTGAAATACTTGACTACAACGTATAAAAGATGCTTAAACTCCTCTTAGAGCAGGAGAGGACTGAAAACATGTTACGACAATCTCAGTTTCCTTCCTGTGGAAAAGGTAGATGGGCTTTATCAGGGCTTCTTAAATCTGCTTAATTATCAAATCACCCAGAACTTCAAAAACTATGCACTTCCTATTGGTAACTCAGAAGGTTTCATTAAGTCCTTTCATTAAGTCCTTAGAAGTTCATGAATCTTTCTCTTTTTCAAAGCACCCCTGTCCAGGAGATTTTGGTGATCAGCGTGGTTTGATGATCACTGAACTAAATCGCAGTTCTGTATCTGTAAACCAAAACTAAAATTATTTCGTTGCCAATTGCAGGCCCAGCCCCACCTCTGGATGTTTCTCTTGCACGCGCCCTCACCCCATTGCACCAGCACTTGGGGTCACTGATAATTAAGGCTTAGCAGCATTTTGGAAGTCTCTGCCTTCCAGGGATGTTCATTCAACTTCGGCCAGGTCTGGTTTCCATAAAAACTCTGGCTTATGCTGAATGCACACCTGTGTGCCCCCCTGTTTTTAGCTTTATTGCCCAGGGTGAAGCAGTCTATGTAGAGCATACGTCAGCACAGGCCCTGGCGTCCTGGGAGTGCTTATGAAATGTCCAAGGCAGCCCTGTAGGCCAGAAATCAAGGCACCAGCAAACATTGGTTGCTTCTCTGGCCAGAGAAGGCTTCCTGGAAGAAAAGGAGTTTTAGCTGGATTTTAAAAGATACAAAGGATTTGAGGAGGGAAGTCGGGTGTTGGGAAATGGTGAAGCTTCATTCTAGAAAGGGATGAGCTCAGAAATGAGTTTTAGAAGTGTTACTCCGGGACTGGTGTGGTGCACGGATTGAAGAGGAGAACACTGGTTCCTCCCCACAGTGTGGGCCGTGCATACACTAGAAGCCCACGGGCACAGGGTGGTGGGGGGATTTTAGGGCCATCAGGACAGCTGCGACTAAGTAGCTATCGAGTGACCTAGCATTTATGAATCTCCTACTGTATGCCAGCGTTCCACCTCTGCTATCTAACTCCACACATGCCCTCCTCTGAGAAGGGACACATCTTTGTCTCCTGGACGTGCGAACAAACTGATCATATGAAAGGTCGTTTGACTTTCTCGAGACCACCATGCAGGAAGTGTGAAAAATCAAGATCTGGCCCCAGATTGGCCTTAAGAGCCTTAAGGTATGGGATTAAACCCTAGATTAAAAATAATAATACTACTAATTAAAAGGAAATAGTGACAGAGCAGCCTTTTTCAGAGAAAGCAAAGATAATATCCAGATAAAAAAGGGAGGGAGAGAAAAACTCAGATACTGACACACAAACACACACACACACACACACATGAGCGTGCACCAGCACTTATTACAGTCCAAGCGAGCCTGTCCCATCGTCCTCTCGCTAATATATTCTGGGGCAAGTTTAGGGGATCAAGAAGAGAGTGACTTGTCAGCTCGTAGGAAGTGAATGATAGCATGAGAATTACCAATAATCTCACGAACCCTCTTTCAAACCCTCCGAGGGACTAAGAGGCATGTATTTTTTTTTGTTTTTTTTCAGAAAAGGTTTCTTTCCTTTCATAACTACTGGCCTAGATTGTGTCTTTTTTCCCCTCTGGTGTTTGGACAAATGCAACCGGAGACGTGATGAGACTGAGCCTTTGCTAGAGGATACAAAAATAAAAAAAAAAAAAAAAGCAAAGTCGTACACTTTAGGCATTTCCATTCAGAAGGGCCTCCCGTCTCTTCCACTTGGGGCCTTTGCTCAAATTAAATTACCTTCTGCCTGTTGTCACCACAGTTCTATATATATCTAGTGCTTGAGCTATTGAGATAAATGCGTGGAGCCCAAGTTGTTGGGTCAGGCCACGGGAGACATCGCAGTTGCTACCTGCTCCCAGAAAGAACAGATTGTGTTTCTGGCCCTGAAGGTCTCGCTCTGTGCTCTATGGGACAGAACTAAAAAGGGCTAAACTATCTGTGCCTCCTGATCTTTGAGTCTCGTCTGTAACAACATCAGAAATCTTTTTGACATGCATCAAAGCAGCGGAGGGTACAGTTTCCGTGTTCTGCGACTGCTCTCTTAGGTCCACCCTTTGCTCCTTCAGCCCATCCTCCACGCCCTCCCCCGAGTGACAGTGACAGCTCGTTTATGTTCTTGACCCTACCTAGAATAAAGAGCTTCAACATTTCCCAATGCCTTAGGGGCTCTTCTGGACCTGGCCTCCTCCTGCCTTTCCAACTTTTTTTCTTCTTTATCTCACTCATGCTTTCGTTATTAAAAATAATTATAAGTATCAGAAATTGGGCACTTACTATATGACAGTATGCCAATTATTTTTCCATTCATTATATTCAGTTATTTTATCTCATTGTAATTCTCTGAGGCAAGTATCTGTATTGTCCTAGTTTTACCAGACAAAATAATAAAATTCAGGAACAGAGAGGTTAAGTGACCTGCCCCAGGTCACACAGCTTATGTGTGATAGATCTAGGACTTAGGTCTGTCCATCACCAAACCCCAAATCACTAATCTTTGTCTCATATGTATCACACTACAACATAACCACATGTTCACATCTGTCTCTTTGTCATCTAAGTCATCAATCCTGGAGATTAAATATAGAGCTTTCTTTTTTTCATTGTTTTCATCTCTAGCTGGAACAGGCCATGGTGGGCACTCAGTAATGTTTTCCTAATTGTGTTTTATTATATTTTATTTCCAATAAGTAAGTAGAGGGATGATAAGAGCTCAAGTCTAGCTCCAGATGAGTTCAGGCTTCTGATTTGTAGTGATCTAGAGCTGGGTTCTTAGCTGATCTGAGCTTTACTCTCCTATCTGTTTCATGGAGTAAATGAGTTAAGTCACGTTAGGCACTTTGAAGAGTGCTGGGCGTGTAGGAAGCTCTCCACAAATGCAAACTCTGATTGTCCACTGGCTACCTGATGACCCAGAATTCTTTCCATATACTTTTAGGAACATACCCAGCACACTGCTCTGCCCTGTCTACGCCGCTAGAGTTGACCTTCCTGAGCATGAAGTGCATACTTTATATGGATTTTTGTGGTACCCACCCCCTGCCCCAGGGCAGATAGCATGAGTTCAGTCAAGGTTTTTATTTATTATTTATTTATTTTTTTAAGACAGGGTCTCGCTCTGTCTCCCCAGGTAGAGTGTAGTGGTGCAACCATAGCTCACTGTGGCCCAGCTTTGGACCCCTGAGCTCAAGCAGTCCTCCTATCTCAGCCTCCTGGGAAGCTGGGATACAGGTGTGTGCCACCACCCTGGGCTAAATTTTTCTTTTTGTAGAAATGGGGTCTTGCTTGTTGCCCAGGCTGATCTCAAACTCCTGGCCTCAAGTGATCCTCCCACCTAGGCCTCCCAAAGTGCTGGGAGTGCAGGTGTGAGCTACCGTGCCCGGCCAAGGTTTCTAAATGAGTAGGCATAGTGATCTGGATAATGCTTATTCTGCCATCTGGGCTTTGAGGGCACAGGGAAACTCAGTTGCCTATCTAGTCCCCATGCCTGTAAGAACCACATTTTACTCCTTCCTGGTGTCCTGTTTAACATTTACCCGGCAGCTGACTATGCAATGAGACCAGGGATTGGGACCATGTGTCAAGCACTATGATGAGTGTATTACATACATCATGTGTGTACGTATGTATTACATACATAAACACATTGCATTATAGCACCCCACTATAACGGGGAGACACTGCTAAACCCAGTGGGAAACATTCCTCACGGAGCCCACAGTGAAGGGAACCTCAGTGTACACTCATTTTTTACCTACTGGAGAGCTCAAGCAGGGCCTTACTGAGCGTCAAACAGCCAGGCTGAAAAAAGAGAAAGACTCAGCCAGAGGTTTCTCCCAGACAGACTAATGGTGTCTCCACCCCAGGACAAGGGCTTTCTGCCCCAAGCCAGCCAGGATTTCCTGAGGAGCAAAGGGTAGGATCTAGCTCTGGTAGCCTCTGGGAAAACCTTTATTTCACATCCAAATGCATGTAAAGCAACAGCACTCAGCACTTACTACATAGGTGCAAATGACGTGCCAACTCTCACGCATGGGAAGTCTAATGTGGGCTCCATTTAAAATATCTGCCAAACAATACAATGAGACACTTGAGGAGGTAATCATCCCTATCACTGGACCTTTGAGCATATGTTGAACAATCATATATAAGAGATATTTCAAGGTAGAGAAGAGCCCAGCCTTTGGGCTCATATGGGTTCTCATCTTACATCCTTACTAGTTGTGATTTACTAGATAAGCGCTTCGGACAGGTCAATTCAACCTCCCTAAGCCTAGTTTCCTCTACTGCCAAATGATGACGATGAAGACACCTACCTCCCAGGGTTTTTGGAAATAGTAAATGAGATAATGTGCATAAAACACCTGGCAGAGTGCCTGGCACATAGTAATTGCTCAAAGACTTTTGTTTAGCATAAGTGGACATAATAATGTTTTATTTTTTTTCATCATTTTTTTTATTGTTACTGTTTTATGATAGTGGAAAGAATCCCTGTATTGGATAGGACACTGAGCAGAAGTTTCAAAAATAGCAAAAAACAAACAAACACACAAAACACAAAAAACACATACATAAAAGCTAAACTCTTAACAAGAAGCCCAAAACAAAAGAGATTCAAGTACAACAGCTCCAGTTGATTCCTCACTTGATTTCTCACCCCTTTCTCCCTAGTGTTCCCCTTGTGTTTTCTTATTGGTAGAAGCAATAGCAATATCATCTCACTACTGCTGCTGCCACCACCGCCACCACTACGATCCTGGCGTCTCAGTTATACAAAGTCAGTGTCGTGCAGCGGGAACAGGTGGATCTGGCTTGAATCCAGGCCGTGCCTCTCCTGTCCTTGTGACATCAGGCAGAACAGGAGGCCAGCTGGGAGAGACAAGGAGGGCCCATACTGTGTCTGCAGTACTAATGGGCCCCACTGCACAGAGTTCTTTGTAAGATTTCATTTTCCGGTGCTTCACATTATGTCTCTGCTGATCACCTGGCATCTCCTTGAGGGCAGGAGGCAGTTGTCTCTTCTCTGCATACCTTTTCATCATCTGGTATAACACTTTGCATTCAAAGAATAAACTCTGGTCGATGGCTCTATGGCTGCTAATTTCTAGGTGATGTATTCTATTCAACGGGAGTGTCTACTCTGGGGAAGCAAAACTGCCATGTCATGAATCTTTGATTCTTTGGCATAAAAATAGCAGAAGAAGTAATTGCATAACCCTGTTATGCAACTCATAACCGTTTCACTTTACAGGAGGTGCTCACTTTACAACAGTGGTTTTTCCATCCCTGGTGTTGTAACATTCCAGAATGTTTGGCTATTTCTTGGAAGGGAGGGTGGGGTCACCCCAATCACCAGATAGTTTTTAAAGCAAAACAAATAACAAGTCATATTACCTCAAGTCTGTGTTATAATTTCCCTGGTGTCAACCAGCAAGTTTGTAGCAACAGTAGGATGAGAACTTGGCCTCCTAAATCCTGAGCACCTCAAACCAGTGGACTTAATGCTGAGAGATTACCTAGGCTTTCTTTCTGGTTGTATCCATCTTGAAACAAGAGCACACACAAAAAAAAATCAGTATTTTTGAGTGACTGCTAAATGCCTTGTGCTATGCTAAGCGTTTTGTTTATAGAAACACTCACTTACCATATTATCCTTAACAGACAGATAAGCAAATTGAGATGCAGTCCTGATAAATGTCTTTGCCAGGGTCAACTGATGCAAATTAACTATCGGCATCTACACAATTAACTATCTCTACTGTTCCTTTCCTCCACTCTGTACTATAGTTATACTCTTCTACCTTCTCTTTCCAAGATTTATTTTTTACAGTCATGCTATTCTTTTAGATTAGGAATTTCTTTTCCTCATCCTTCCCCATGGTACACCTGCAAAGCTATTCTTTTAAAATTTCCAGCTCAAATAGCACTCTGTAAGACTTCTCTGTAAAGAGAAGAATTTACTTCTCTGTAAAATAGCACTCTGTAATACTTCTCTGTAAAGACTTACCCAATTGCTTCTAGGCAGAACAACCTTCTACCGCCACCCCATGTCATCATGACAGTTTGTGTGTGTGCATTGACACATCTCCCTTGCCAAAGAGAGTCTGAACTCCACAACTCTGGGGTACGTCTTTGTCATTTATCTCCGTATCTTCCTGTGCCTCTCAGTGTGCTAACAACGGAGAGCCTCTCCATAAATGTCAGATGGCAGGATGAGTGAAATGAAGGAAAATTCTAAGGAGAAAAAAAGAAAGTGAGAACTTTCCTTCAATGAATTAAACTGCCAACAAACTAGAAAGGTAGCTATGATTATCCCCGTTTTAAGCTGAGGCAAACAAGACAGGGTACTGTGGCATTTAGGATTAGAACACAGATCTGTCTGATTCCCAAAGCTTTTGTTCTCTCATTAGAAGAAAGAAAGGCACGTTCATGGTCAACATGCAGTTAAGGGAGTTCACAGACAAGAAAGGGAGCAAAAGAGTAAAGGGAAAATGGCCGTCAAAAAGAAAGGAAGTTGGAATACTGACAGGTCAAGGCAGAGAGAAAGACAAGCAAGAACCAACTTACTGCCCAATAAGAAAGTGCAAAGAAATGAAGATTGTGGTGACATTTAGATAGCTGAGAATGGCAGCAGAATGGAGCTTCAGATATTTGGAAGAGTTTTCTTAAAAACTGTTGCAGGAGCCAGAAAAATATGAAGGGCAGAGACAGGGGAGGGCAGCAGGCAAAGAGGAAGTATGGTTTAGAGGCAGATGTCTGTAGCTCAGGAAGGGAGCGGCTCGATCCCGCTGCTTGAGCAGGGAAGTGCCCGGGAGCTCTGGCACGAGTACACCGCTGGTAGCTGTGTGCAGCAGCGTACGGATGAGGGATAATAGCGGCCCCATAGTGACACAAGGGACGACCACGGATGGCATTTTAAGAAAGAGGCAGGAAGGGATGAGGAACCAGAGGTCTCCCAGAGGTCTTTGCTATTACCAATCCCCAATTGTGAAATGCATGCAGAAAGTTTGCTCTCAACTGGAAAGAATTCACAAAAGTTTGCTCTCAACTGGAAAGAGACACAAGGGGTCAGATGGTACCTCCATAGTGAACGGTGTAGGAGTCTAGGAGATATCACTTTAAATATCAAGTGTGGGAAAGAGGAAAGGGTCATTGCAAGTATTTGTCCAAAAAAGTGCTTAGATTTAGATAAGCCATATTCTTCTCCATTAAGATCATTCAAAGTGGCCAAATATGCACATTGCTAAAATATAGGAGAACCTTGTAACAATGACATAGAACTTAACTTAAAAGCTTTTTATTTATTTATTTTAATTAATTTTATTTTATCATATTATGGGGGTACAAATATTGTTAGGGTTACATATATTGTCCCTTCCATTCCTCCCCCACCCCTTGTCTTACCAAAACATCAAGCATGTCCTACCCCCAGGTGGTGCACATCGCACCTATTTTGTAAGTATAAATTCTTCCCCTCCTCACCCCTCCCATCTGCCCACCACCCGATAAAAGTTTGTTTGTTTTTTCTTTTTCTGACCTTTGAGTTACATTGTATATCTTTGCTTTTCCCTAGGAAAGGTTAGAGGTATTCCCTCCCCCTGCCCCCCCAATGCTTGCCACAACCCTAAGATGTGTATCTGGAAGGTATTCTTGTGAGTATACAGTAGGGCAAAAGAAGTACTGTTCTTTCAAGGAGTTTTCAATCCATTAAGATAATAACTCCTCATATTTATATGGCTCTTCCTTAAATTTTGTTGACTCCTCTATTGCATTTGATTCTCGAAGCCTTCATCGAAGAGGCTGCATAAACATGTTCAACCCATGGATAAAGAAAGACCAGGGGCCCAAGAGATGGAGAGACTCACCTTGGTCCAGCAGCTATTCAGGCCTGGAGCCATCTCCCCGTGCATGAGATTCCTGCTTCCACGGACTTTCACTTACCATTCAACCGGGTTGACAGCTGAATTCTTCTCAGAAATGGGGAAAAGTGGTACAAATTATAAATACACAAACAAACTATGACTTGATAAATGAGTCTTCCATTTTCATACAGCATCAGGTTTAAAATGATAGAACCACATGTTAACGATGTTGGAGAATCTGCATGAGGAAGTTACATCTCCAATCTAGAATAGAATTCCTGCCAAGGACATTTACTCCAACTCTGGCATTTTCTAGATAAGGAAACAATGCTGATGAGGTGAACATGCTCGAATGTCAGAGAGCCATCAGCAGCTGATTGGCAATCTCTCTCGTGACACCTCCCACTTTTTCCCCACATCTGAATACTTCCTATATAATTCATTTCATCCTCTGATTTTTCTTTTTCCTAAATAGGTTCACATCATATACTTACATATGTGCTTGAATAGATCATTAATTAACTATTCACAAAACTTATTATAAATAAAAAATAACAATGGAAATAAATATATAACCATTAAAGGTAATACACTCATCTGTTAATGACATGAAATCATCTCATTTACCAACATATCACACTTTTGAAGATGCTGATCCAGCCTAATTGTCCCATTTTACAGATGAGAGACCTGAGCCCAGAGGAGGGCTCCCAGTGGCAGACATGCCCCCTAAACCATACCACCTCCAACTCTGCTCTTTTTATCTGATCTCAGCAGTTAATATGCCAGTAACTGGCAAGGACGCTCGCTGCTCTGAGTGGTGCCAGGCTGTCAGGCCCAGACAAGAAACTGAGACCACAGCCAATCCAGCCAAAGAGGGTGTGTAGGGAGGACTCAGCAGGGCCCCGCAGCGAGCTGAGCACAGCACTAGCCAGAGATTCATCCCCTGCCGTTAATTTCAAAAGTGCTCCTTGCAAGCAAGAAGTTTCTAGAGCAGGTATTTCCCACTGGGGAGCAGTAGGCTCCTGCAGAATTTCAACTATCAGTGCATGCTCCCCCACCTCCCTCCAATAATAATGGAAAAGAGGTTTCTGGGAAGACTGACAATGGCCCAGCAAGTCTTTGCACAGGAGTTCCTGGTGTTTTCCAGAGATAGACAATTTTAGAATCTTAATAGTGGATGCCAAGCTGAATACTCAGTTTTCAGAAGTGGAATTAAGTTTTATTTTGATTTATTTTTGGACTAGAAAAACAGGAAAAATAAAATTGGTAACAGATGCCCAGAGAGTTCAGCACAAACCATGACATTTTTCCGATATAAGTTCATGTGGGGTCTCAGCTACCCAGAAGGATAAAGAGGAGACATTGGCAATGTACTAAGTAGGAACTAGGAGAACTAAGCAATTGCCAGGCCACAGTATTTAAATGGGTCTCTCATAAGCTCAGAGTCAAACGGGCCGGCACTAGTGTCCCAATAAGTCTGATCTGGTGGGATTGAGAAGAATCAACTGTCCAGTGTAAAAGGCAGAGAAACTAATTATCTGATCAATGAGACGCCTTTTTTCCTTTAACAAGAATGATTACATATTCCATTCTGTTGACCTTGCCTTGTCTGTCATGAATCTTAGCAATAAATCTCAAGGACAAAACCGTTAACCATATTAAACATGGGATATCAGCTTTCATTTTCTATTCTAGCAGTCATTCTCAAATTTGCCTGTGCACAAAGATTACTTGGAGAATATTTTAAAATATAGATTCTTTAGGCCCAACGTTTCATACTTAATCAGAATTTCCAGCAATAAGGATCATAAAGATAGAGAGATAAATAGATGAATAGATAATGTATACAATCAAAGCCCTCAAACGATTCTTAACCCAAGCATTTATTTAAAAGTCAGAGTTTGGGGCCTGGTCAACTTTGTTATCTTTATTACCTTCATTTTTAATAGTTCTATTTAAAGGGTCTCAGTTGTAAGCTGCCTGAAGTCCTTGGTGAAAATAGAGTACAAATGAAGGGTGAGAGAAGAGGCTAGCAGAGGAAACAACAGATAAGAGAGGGAGCAAGTAATCTAGAGATACAAGATCTAGGAACAGATCTTGGACTAGAAAAGGACTTTCTAACCTTGAAGGGAGACTTCTGTTACCCATCTAAGAAATAAAGTAGGAGCAAAGACAGCTTTATACAATATACTTTTTTTTCCTCCTTCTTTCCATATAGTGCTTCCCAGGAAATCCCTTAAATAGAAAGTGTTTATGCCTTTCTGTGGAGGTGGGAAGGACTCCAAGAAATAATCTAAAAGGGAAGATAAGGCTGAGTCCCAGCAAGAAGAAGAGCCACGCACTAGCGTTTCATAGCTGGGCCCTGGGAAGATTGAGGGAGGTTGAGGATAAGGGTCAGGCTAGGTTACTTCAGGTCAGTCCTGTCCTGCTCGACCCACAAGAAATGGGGTGTTGTTAGTGTGAGACAAGAGCTCAAATTAGCAACTGCCCGGCTTTGATTTAATTACATAGTGAGACAGTTTCTCAGGAGCATACGACATAGTCCTTTCTCCTAAACATGAGTTTAATTTTCAACAAAACACTTCTCTCGTAAACATCACGTCGTTTCTAAACCCTTATTGCCATTCCCGGAACTGCTTGCAGCCTTTCAGAAACCCATTATTTTATAATTATAATCAAGACTATTAGGACAGGACAATTTGTGCCAAAAAGCACATTTACACTCAGAATTGTCACTTAGCACTGTCACAGGAGGAATCATCTTAATTCTACAGAAATCAAGGGGAGTTGCAGACTCTGCCTTTTAAACTTTCAATTCCTAGATGGTGTGGGAGCTGCTGACCTTGTCTAAATTATTCTCTAGTGACTCCAGTAACCACCCTTGGCAGAACAGCTCAGGACATGACAGCAAGCGGTTACAGGATGGGAAAAATGCAGTCCTGGGAATCAGGCCGACTTGGGTTCCCACTCTGGTTCTGCCCTTTCCAACTGGACAGTTCACTATCTTGTACCTTACTTTCTTCATGTGTGGAATGGCCAAGCTACTAGTATCTGCATCAGGGGGTTATTTTAACAATTTAATGAATTAACGCACAAATATTAATAGGACAGTCCCATGCATGTACCAAAAGCTTAGCCAATGTAAGTTGTTATTGTGATTAATAAAGATAAGCTGTGTGACGTTAGGCAAGTTACTCATCCTCTCTGGGCATCCATTTCTTCACTGCTAAAGTGAGGAGAGTGACCACTCACTCACAAGGGAGCAGCAACAATCTGATGAGCACACAGGGTCCTCAATGTATTTGATTCCTTTTGGTAGACCACTTAGGCTACAGATTCCACTTTGAGTTGAAAAGTTCAGTGATCTCCATCAGGGAAACCATAGTGTGTGATCTTATTCCAACCGTCTGGAAAGTCCTTAGCTTTTGGAACTTCCCCATAACCTCTGTGTTTAAGCACAAGTCTGTGATGCCCATCAGAAAGTCAGAACAACTAAAGACAGATATGACAAAACAACCCCAAGCATGTTGTTCAAAGAAAGGCCATCAGTGGGCCCCGACTCATCCACGTGTATAATAATCTTTAACCACGTGTATCTCTGATTTGCTTTTCCAAGGCTTTTATGGCTGTTAATATAAATAACAATAACAATAATTCCCTTTCGTTAATATCAGTCAAAATCATGATCATGGGATAGGAGGTTTTATGCATTTTTGTGGGAGCAGGGTGCTCTTGGCATAGAACCGTGTTCAGATGTCCTGGAACTAAATTAGAGTGGATGTAGACCCTAATCTCAGTGCTGCCATTTATTAACAGGTAATGTTAGACCCATTACAGAATGACTCTGAGCCTCAGTTTCCTCATCTGTAAATTGGAAATAATTTAGTATCTTCCTAAGTCATTGATGAGGCAAAGCAAATGAGATAGCACAAACAAAGCACTTGTGCAAAATGATTGATCAATTAAATGTCGCTATTGCTATTATCATTATTATTGTTACAGCCAAGTGAGTTCCTCCAAGAAGGTACCATTACCTTCATATTGTGTATTCAAGCCTGAGCCTCAAGGCACTTGACTGCCTTCCCCGAGATCACACAAGGGAACGGAGAGCGTGGATCAGACCTCAGTCTCCATCCTCCCAGACAGTTCATTGTCACATATTACACAAGTTCATACAGGACTCCAGGAACTTGCTGATGATTTCTAAAAAGATTACAGAGTGCAGAAGGAGGCTACAGTATGCCAATCCTATGGATGGAGGCTGAGACAGTGAGAAATGCCTCTGGAAAACACTATGCTAAAGCTTATCTTTGGTGTCTTTCTTTCCTCTTTTCGTTCTTTGGCCAAATTTTCTGCGTCGAATTAGTTAGCCCTATTGTCCATGTATACCTTGTTCAAAGCTCCTTGAAGTCTTTCATGGAAAGAGATGTGTTATAAATAAATCATTCGGTGTGTATAATAGATATGCATATGTATTTGCTTAATGATTCATGGTTTCAGTTTGAAAATCCTTGACTAGTGTCAACCACACAGAGAACTGCAAGGGTTTCACTTCCTGCTATGAAGCAATGGGGTGTAGTGGAAAGTGAACTTCCTTGAGTGGGCAGGGGGGCCCAGGTTCAGGCCTTGCCACTTGCTTACTCTGTGGTCTGTTGACAATAAATTTGTGTCATTCAACTTCAAGTGTCACGTTAGTAAAGTGATAAAATTAATTATTGATTTGCTACCTTACCTAGTCAATAGGAGACTCAAACATGGTTATAATTATGTGACTATGTTGTAAGTTGTAGGGTATTACACAGATTTAAGGCATTCTAATTGGTATTCATTTCTCTCTATTTCACCCTTCATCTCATCCAGAGTTTAAACAGCTGCGAAGAGTCTGTCCCAGGCCTGACTTTCCTCTTTCTTCTTCTGTTTCTGCAGATATCATTTTTTTCCTTTTATGTCCACCTCACCTGCAATTCCTGGAATTCTCATCTTGGAGAAGGGGCTGATGGGAAAGAGTCAACGTCAGCCTTGCATATAGGAAATACTCCAGTTGTATGTTGATCTTCCTGCTTGGAGCCTTGTATATTTGCTTGAACAAACACACATATGTAGAATACATACTCAAATATGAACGCAAGCACATTCACATATAACAAGGCCATACACAAAAATCACACGCTTTCAACCATCCTCAGAAACTAATGGATCCATTTGTAGATAAGCAATCATGTATGTACATTACTCCCCCCTCATCCAGGGTTTCACTCTCTGAGGTTTCAGTTACCACCATCAACCATGCTCTGAAAATAGGTGAGTGCAGTACAATAACATATTTTGAGAGACACAGAGAGAGAAAGATGAAGAGAGAGAAACCACATTACAATATATTATTATAATTATTCCATTTTATTATTAATTATTGTTGTTAACCTCTAACTGTGCCTAATTTATAAAATACACTTTATCATAGGTATTTACATATAGGAAAAAACATAGCATATATAGGGTCTGGTGCTATTTGGGTTTTCAAGCATCCACTTGGGGTCATGGAACATATCCCCCAAGGATAAGGGGGTCTACTATACAAACACAAGAGTACACAACCCATCTCAAACAGCCATAGACATCCACATCCTATGCACATATTCTCCAAGAAATACAATCAACTTTCTTCTATGCAGCTACGATCATACAGCCACACATGCTCTCGAATACACACAAACACTAATGGGAACACATAGGGACATGTGCAAAAATATAACCACTTTCACTAGTACATAAGACATAAACACATCTAGGTATATTCAGCTACTCCAGCAATGCTCAAATCAAACACACTCTGAAACTCAGTCACAAACATACTCCTGAGTGTGACCATATTTCCAGTTTTGACTACTGGACCTTCTTCTCTCTTCGTTTGAACAGCTTCAGTGAGGTATAATTGAAATACAAAAAACTGCACATATGTAGTGTATATAGTTTGATTAATTTGGACATATGCTCCACCTGTGAAACCATCACCACAATCAAAGTAATAGATTTATCCAACCACTTCCAAAAGTTTTCTTGTGTCCTTTTTTTTTTTTTAATTTTTTGCACTTGTGTGTGTGTGTGTGTGTGCGCGTGCGCGTGTGGTAAGAACACTTAACATGAGATCTACCCTTTTAACTTTTTAAATGCCTAATACGATATTGTTCATTATAGACATTATGCTGTACAGCTGATTTTTAGAACTAATTCACATTGCATAACTATTACTTTATACCAATTAAACAACATCTCCCTATTTCCCCATTCTTCCACCCATTGGCCCCTAGCAACTACTGTTCTATTCTGTTTCTATGACTTGGACTATTTTAATACCTCATATAAGTGAAATTAAGAAGTATTTGTCACTCTGTGACTGTCTTATTTTACTTAGCATAATGACCTTCAGGTTATCCATGTTGTCACAGCTGACAGGATTTCCTTATTTTTTAGGTTGAATAATATTCCTATGTATGTATATAACACATTTTATTTACCCATTTATTTTTCAATGCACATTTGGGTTGTTTCCGTAACTTAGCTATTGCGAATAGTGCTGCAATGGACACAAGAGTGCAGACATCTTTTTGAGATTCTGATTTTAATTCTTTTGGGTATATACCCAGAAGTAGGATGTCTGGATGACATAGTGCTTCTATTTTTCATTTTTGAGGAGACTCTATACTGTTCCATTAAATGGCTACACCATTTTACCTTCCTACCAACAGCATAGGAGGTTCTAATTTCTCTACACCCTCCACACGTATTCTTTTTCTTGATAGTAGCCGTTCTAACTGGTAAGAGGTGAGGTCTCAGTGTGCCTTTGATTTGCATTTCCCCTATGATGTCCTCATTGTTCTGCCTTTGAATGCACCATTTCTAGAGAAGCTGGGTGAACATGCTTTTCAGAGAACTTCCCAGGAACCCCATTAACCCTGGACACAGGGTTTTCTCAATGACAACAACCACCCTTCCCAAAATGTGGGCAGGGAGCAAGGCGCAGTGGGAGACAAAGATGTGCACTCCTCCTCCTGAGTCCTTTGACAGGCAGGTCTCCTGACAGTGGGGAGGGTGACAAACAGGAGTCCCAGTCCTCCCTGTCTCCCTGAAGAGATTCAAAGGTCCATCAAACAACACGTCCCCTGAGAAGGAACTTCTGCTGCAACTCATTTCATGGGGATACTCCAGCCATACCAGCTTATGTGTTTCTGGAATTGTCGAGAAAAGATGACCTCCTGAGGTCCTCTCACTTCTCTTCCTGCTTCTACCACAAATTGCTCATTATAAGACCAGGAAGTTAGACTTTTCTCCCCATGTTCTTTTTTTAAAAAGTGCCCCTTTCAACCAAATTATTTTAATGCTGCATCCATGACAGTCATAACTTAGTAGGTAATAACTTTAGAATGACATCAAGTGACAAAGTGACAGAGTGTATTTTACATACTTGCTTGAAAAATAGTGGTTAAATATGGATATTTCCAGCATGTCTCTACATCTTATTTATGATGTAGGCTTATAGACAAGACATGAAAAATGAAAACTGGAGATATATAAAAAGAAAAAATATATCAAAAATTATTAGTTAATAAACAGAACCTAGTAAAAAATGACCAAGATGTGTTGTGAGCATGTGTTAATCAGGTTTCCTTAGGAATTAGCCACACGATTTTAACCTTTGCACAAAAACTGACTTTAAATGGAAGGAGCATCCTGAACCAGGATCCTTTTGAGTCATCAAGCAGAATTTAAACTGTATTCAACAGAAGGGAGAAAAGTGAGCAAACACTCGGTTTAGTTTAAACTACCAAAACTGTTTTAAGATGGCTAAAACATAATGCATAATGAAATTTCCATTCAAGAGACTCAGGAGAAGAACAATGTCCTTTTCTGCTTTCACTGGGCCCCAGTCTCTTAGTTCTTATTCAGGTTGATGGGGGAAGAGTTGAAGTGACTTTCTCTGTCATGGACTCCTTGGCTGAGTTGGTAGAAATGCCCACTGGGAAGGCTCTGTATTTCAGTCCAGAATTTATTCCCTCTGCACTACACTGTATGTTCCATGAGATTAGCAGTCCTGGGTATCTTGAACACCACTGAATCACTTGCCTTTAGCATAATGCCTGGCATGTTGCAGAATTTCGCACTCATTAACTGAACAAGCTGGGCAAGAAGCACCTCAGTTGGTAGAAGTTGTTGCTTCTTGCTGGCATCATTCTGCACCCTCTGTCCCTTCTGGACTCCATGGTTTACCATCCAACAGAGCTTTTCTGAGTCGTCTCCAGAAGATGTGCCGCCCCAGGACACTGTCCTCCCACTCCAGGTAAGTGTTCCTCTTGAGAAGGCAGTACAGCTCCACCTGCTGCCGCAGCAGGGACTTCTCCACCTTCTGCAAGACAATGAAGATGATACCAGCACGACTGCTCAGAAACTGCCAGGTCTGGGCAATCTCATACTCAAAGATACACCAGCGGCTTTGCAGGAAGTGATTGGACACCACAACAATAACCTTCCGGCTTTTGTGGAAACCTTCCTGGATGATGTTGGAAGCTATGGCCACACCGGGAATAAAGTCTCTGTAGTGAAGGCAGAGCCGAAATGGGGGCACCTCTTCTTCTAAATTCTTTACTAGCTCATTCCTCACCCAGTCCTCATCCTGGCTTGAGTAGATGACAAAGGCATCATAGGTGCTTTCACCTCTGCTGTGTTTTTTGCATCCAGCAAGAAGCATCAGGTGAAAATAAAACTTATAGACCAGAACTAGTACAACGGATACCACAAGCAAAGTGACCACTGACACACCAATTATGGTCTTGCTCATCTGACAGGTAGCGTTCCTAAAACTCAGCACAGGTATGCCCCGCATATCTAAAGGTGAGGCACATAGCATTTGTTCAGCTTCCACCAAGAGCTGCCTCTGGTCCTTGACCCACTGCAGGAAACTCTGGTGTTCACAAACACAAGCAAAGTCATTCTGAGTAAGATTTAAGAAAGTTAGACTACTTGGAAAATACTGTAGTTCTTGGTTTTTGGAAGCCACTATGCGATTGAAGCTGCAATCTAGAACGTGGAGGGATTGGAGAGACTTATAAGGAAGTATATCCAATGTTAAGAGGTTGTTGTGGCTCATATTTAGCAATCGAAGACTGGAGAGTGAGTTAAACACTTCCTGGGTCACTTGTTCCAGCTGACACGCAGAGAGGTCCAGGAAAGTCAAGTTATTCATTTCTTTGAAGACATCTGGAAGGACATTGTCTTGGAAAGAATTGCCAGCCATTTTCAAGATTTCAAGACTGACCAAGCCAGCAAAGATGCCATGGAAGACAACTCGGGTGTGAGTATAAGAAATGTCAAGGTAACGGAGGTTTTTGAGTGATAGGAATACTGAGAAATCACTAGCCTGTTTCAAATTGGAATGCCGGAAATCCAGATGTTGTAGTCCTTCTAAACCCAGGAAGTTTGAACTCATGATAATAACACCATTGAAGCTCAGATCTAAATGTGTCAGTCTGTTTGTACTAAAATCGTCATAAGAACAGCAACCCTTGAAACTCAAGCCATTTTTACTGAGATCTAGGTACTCAAGGCTTGGTAGCGTAACTTCTGCAAAAGTGAGCCCATCTTTGTTCTCAGTTAAAATAAACCTTTCAAGAGAAAAGAGCTCCAATGTGGGAAATTGATCAAATTCACAGTTAACTAATTCTAAAGATCGCCATCCGTATTTATTATGAAAGCCTTTTAGATGGTACAAACCCAAACTCACCAGGGAAATTGCAGAAACATTTGTCAAACAATGAAATAACTCAGCATCTTTCAGGCTTTCTTCTAAGTTTGCTAAACTGAATTCTTCAATGACCAAATTGCACAGTCCCTCCAGGGCAGATTTGTCAAAATCGTTCATGTTCCTTTCATTTCTAAATTCTCCCAAAACCAGTCGATGGACTTCTAAACCAGCCAGGCCTTGAATACAAGTTTTCATTATATCCATACTATCAAAACTACTTCTCAAAGTCAGTTCATGGAGCCTAATTCCTTTAAAGGAACCAGGTTGAATAAAGACTATAGGGTTCATGGACAGGTCTACAGAGAGATTGAGTGAAGAATTTTGATGTAGGATGTGCAAGTCTTTATGATAAATATTTTGAATGTTATTTTTGGAAAGGTCCAAGTGCTCCAGCTTGGGCAGGTTAGAAAAATATCCAGGTAACTTGAAAGAATGGATAAAATTGTGAGCCACATTGAGCTCCTTCAAGCTTTTGAGATGTCCAATAGGAAAGTTCTCTAGAGAGATTAGGTTTGTTTCCACGGCCACCAGCTTCTGTAAACTTGGTAATCCAGAAAAGGCTCCTAGCGCTAAACTCTGGATAGGGTTCCCTGTCAATATCAAGGTGGAAAGATGGTTTAGACTCTGATACGCATCATCTTCAATCACCTGGATTTCACACCTACAGGGGAAAAAATACGGACTGTAATATTTCTGCAGAATAAAAACCTAAGATAGAATAACAATCCTAGCCATCCAGATCTTCGTACAGCTGTGATACGCCATATCATTGCACAAAGGCAGAGACACCAAGCAGGACAGGTAATGATGGTATGAGCAAGTAAGAAGCCCCACAGATTCAGCATCATCATATCAGCTGCAATGATAAACTCTTTTTAATCACGCTAGGCACACATGCTAAGCAGAGGCAGCAAATCCATCAAAAGGAAATCAGTTAAAGATCAATAACTGGATACATAAAGATTGTGTGGTTGATAGAGTATGTAATAGCCTTGGATCAAGTTTAGCTATTTCCTGCCACACATAATTGTGATTATACATCTGATTGGTATAGATCATGTGGGTAGTTGTTAGTTGTTAGACATGATAAATGACTGGTAAATGTCAGTTCCACAGATACAAAAAAAAAAAAAAAGTTACACCTAAGTGTCATAGATACCCTTAATAGCTGTGAAAAGTTCTGTATATAGGATAGCTAGATATTCCAGATACTTGAAAGTTCTCATTATCACAGGTAAGTGCTAGTAATAGGTAATAGGAGTCAGTTTTATGGAAGAAAGGGAATGTGTATTGTGTGAGTATGTGTCTAGACAAAGGACCAGACTAGGGGTATCAAAGTAGGCTTTTCAGAGAATGCTTAAATTGGAATTTGAAAGATGAGTATGAGTTAACAAGAGAAGAAGGTGAAGTGAACAGCAAATACAAAAGCCCCAAGGTAGGCAGCAGCTATGACTCATGGAGGAACCAAGAAAAACAGTTTCCATGGCTGGAGAACAGAGAAGAAATTGGAAGGATGTGAGATGGGGTTCTGGAGAAAGGAGGTTCCAAATAAGCCAGAGGCTTACAGGCCAGGTAAAAGGTTTTGAATTTTATGCCAAGAGAAACGGAAGCCATGCTGCACGCAATGTTCATATGGATGTCCTAGAGACCAGGCTCCTATGCAGTGAGCAAAGCTAATCATCTACTCCTGTTAGCATTGCAAGTGCATGTCACTTACGATTTACAAAAAAGTCCTGTCCTAATCCAGGTGGAATTGCATTTAAAATGTTCCCCACCTGTCCTGTCCCCTTCAGGACATTCCTGAATAATAAAAGCATTTTGATTCAATAAAAAGCTTTTATTATTTATTTGAAACTGGATAGAGTAGTGGGCACAGTAGAAAGAACACTCCAGGAAGGAGGAAGATGGTCAACTAGAGACACCCGTCACCAGATCATCCCCAAAATAAGAAAATGTTTCAGGTGGAAAAGCATAGCCCAGGTGAAATACTGAGAGAAAGATGCCAGAAATTACCCTTACCAGAGATAACACAAGAAAAAAGTTGTGGAGCAGAACACGGAGCAAGATTTTGCTCGATTTTGGCTGAAACTGACCCCAAAGGAATTCAGAGTCCAGTGGAAAGGATAGGTAAGAGTGTTTACCTTCCCTCCACTCACACCTGTGGCAGTCTGCCAGTGCCCAGTCTCTCCTAGAGCTCTTCTACCCTGATGAATCCAGGTGCTGCTGCCATCAGTGAACTGACAGCTTCTTGAAATAAGAATACCACGGTGTGTGGGTCAACTCAGGGTCACTTCCCCCAACCGCAGGCCCGAGCTGAGATGGCACCTGCTTGGACTATGGCAACCCCAAAGTGACAGGGAGACACAGGAAAGCAGCCATATTTCTAGAGTTCTGGTCCACAGGGTGGATGGCCCCAAGCAAACTGGTTAGCTCTGAAAACACTTTTTAGGACAGAGGAAGCAGGAATGTGCACTTTCTGCACCCGAGAACCCCCGGCTTGTGATCCAAAGTTGTCTGTGCCCTCCCAGGGGAGACACAAGTGCAAAGACGACTCCATAGGGTGGGAGAGTATACCTACCAAGGAGTAGAAGAGGCACTGGAACCCAGGAAGAGCCATGAAGATGGGGACCTCCCCTCTTCCAACCACCCATTGCTACAGACACAGCCACCTCTGCTCCCAAGCATGAGCTTTTGGAGTGGGAGTGCTGTAGGATGACCAGTTCCAGGCTTGCATCAGGGGCACACCCCCAAAAGTACTCTGTTCACCACACCCGGGTTCTGCACAGAGGATGAGGCTCATTTCCCTTACTTCACAGACAGGCAGCATTTTTACAGCTGTCCTGACCCAGGAATATCAACCAGGTCCTTCTCCTCCTCCTCCTGTCCCTCACCCACTGCTGCCAAGGCAGCTGCAGCTGTGTAAGTTTGGGACCAATGGGCGTTCAACGGGGGATGATTAAGTCAGGGCCCTTGGGTATGGCTGCCCCACCTCTGACAGAGCACCTATCACATCCAGGCTTTGCATAGATCTTAGGGTTCACTCTTTTCCCTCTAAAAAGCTATGACAAGCACTTTCACATGTGCCCAAAGGACAAAATATACTGCCTCCCCTAAGGGAGGGTGGCGACAGCAGTCCTCTCCCTGAGCTGTCTGTCTCTTCTGGGAGAAGCCTACCCTCCCTGGAGGCAAGTACCTGGCATGACTACACCTTACCCACTGGAGAATTTTAGCCATAGCCCACAGCTAGTTCAGTAGCCCTGCACAAAGCAGGTTGAGCTGCCTCTACCACTTCTGCTGCAGTTGGGCCAAGCTATGATCTGGAAATCTGGGAATTTTTGTAGCCCCAAAGGACAGACACCACTGTCACTATCAGGAAAGGAAGATGTGAGTGGCTTGTGTACCTGACAGCTGCCTACCTCTGTTAATCTTGTCACAAGTGGTCTATCCCTCCTGTCTAAGGCCCATAACGTATCTCCCTTCTCCTGCCTGAGCATTCTTCCAGAGCAAGTCACCCCATCTTTTACTATCACTGAACTCAGGGAGGACTGAAGGAAAATTTGCCAGTCCAGTCTCAGTCTTGTTCCCTCAGGACACAAGCATGCCACTCAGAGGCCAGGGGACTGGGAATTAGCTAACCTAGTCCACCACTGCTGGCACCTGAACACTCTTTCAGGGGTTTGAGGTCTAACTGACCCAAATTGTCAGGGACACCATAGTGAGTACCTACCTACGTGAGCCAAAAGGCAGCATACCACTCCCTCTCTACACTGAGAAGCAGAGTTCCTGGAAGAAGAGAACAGGTGAACGACAAAGCTATCCATGTTGAGCTGAGGGAAGAGGTTCCAGATGAGAAGGAACCAACAGAAGAACTCTGGCAATATTTGAAAAAAAAAATAAGGCTGTTTTGACACCCTCCCAAGGATCACACTTGCTCCCCAGTAATGAACTCCAACTGAAAGGAAATTTTTGAAATGTCAGGCATGGAATTCAAAATATGGATCGCAACTAAGCTCAGTGGGATTAATGAGAAAGTGAAAACCAACACACACACACATGCACACACATACAAATAATAATTTAAGACATGAATGAAAAATTCAATAAATGGTAGATATTTAAAAAAAACAGAACTTTTGAAAATGAAAGAGTCATTTAGGGAATTTCAAAACACAGTGGAAAGTTTGAACAATAGACTAGACCAAGCAGAAGAAAGAATTTCACAAGTTAAAGACAAGGCTTCTGATTCAACCCAGTCAGTCAAAAATAAAGAAAAGAGACTCAAGAGAAATGAACAAAGGCTCTGATAAATTGGGGATTTTGTAAAATACCCAATGTAATAATCATACATATCCCTGAGGGGGAAGAAAAAGTATGAAAAACCCATTTGAGGGAATAATGAAGGAAAACTTCCCTGGTCTTGCTGGAGATTTAGACATCCAGATACAAGAGCAAATGAATCTCTGGAAGACTTGTTACAAATAGAACATTGCTGTTATGGCTCAGATGTTTGGCCCCTTCAAATCTCATATTGAAATTTGATCCCCAGTGTTGAATGTGGGGTCTGTTAGGAGGTGTTTGGACCATGGGGACATATCCCTCAAGAATGACTTGGTGCCCTCCCCATGATAATGAATGGGTTCTCACTTTATTAGTATACACAAGAGCTGTGTATACTATACTAAGAGCTGGTTGTTTAAAAGAATCTGGCACCACCTCCTCTCTCTCTTTCTCCTGCTCTCATCGTGTGACATGTCTGCTACCCCTTCACCTTTCACCTTGTTTGGAAGTTCCCTGAAGCGCTTACCAGAAGCAGATACTGGTGCTATGTTTCTTGTACAGTCCGCAGAATTGTGAACTAAATAAAGTTCTTTTCTATATTAATTGCCCAGCATCAAGTATTTTCTTTATAGCAATGCAAATGGACAAATAAAATCACCAAGACACATAGTTATCAGACTGGCCAAAGTCAAAGTGAAGGAGAAAATTCTACTGTGAGACAAAAGCATCAAATAACTTACAAATGAAAATCCATCAGAATAACAGCAGACTTCTCAGAAGAAACCTTATAAGCAAGAAGGGATTTGGGTCTCACCTTTGGTCTTCTTAAACAGAATAATTGTCACTCAAGAATTTTGTGTCTTGCATAAATGAAGGAGAAATAAAATCTTTCTCAGACAAGTAAACACTAAAGGAATTTGTCATTACTAGACCTGTCCTACAAGAAATGCCCACAAATGTGCTAAAGACCAAAAAGTACAGTTGACACTCACCAGTGTAAAAACTCAAAAGTAAAGATTCACAGCTCATATGAAACAGTAACACAAGGAAGACTATAAAATGACTAGGTAACGGAAGACTTGATGACTAGAACCATATCTCACTTATAAATATTAACATTGAGTATAAACAGTCAAATTCCTCACTTAAAAGATATAGATTGATGGCATGGATTAAAAAAAAATAACTCAAATATCTGCTGTCTCCAAGGAACCCATTTAACTTGTAAAGAGTCTCATAGATTCAAGGTGAAAAGGTGGGAAACAGATGAAAATTAAAAGTGAGTAGGAGCAGCTATATTCTTATATATATTCTTCTTATATATATATATCTTCTTATATATATTCTTATATCAGATAAAACACACTTTAATTCAACAATATTAAAAAGAAAAACACAAATATGATCATAACATAATGATCCAGAGATCAATTCAACAGGAAGATATAACAATCCTAAACATATATGCATCTAACACCAGAGATCCCAGGTTCATAAAATAAATACTGCTAGACCTAAGAAATGAAATAAACAACAACATAATAAGAGTACAGGAACTTCAACACTACACTGACAGAACTAGACAGATCATTGAGGCAGAAAACCAACAAAGAAATATTAGACTTAAAAGGACTCTAGAAGAAATAAACCTAACCTAACCTCCCCCAGAACTGCAGAATGTACACTCTTCTCATCAGCATATGAAACATTTTCCAAGATTGATTATATCTTAGGCCACAAAACAAGTCTTAGCAAATTTTTAAAAAATTTGAAATCATACCATGTATCTTTGTAGATCACAGGGGAATAAAAATAGAAATCAATTCCAAGAGGAACTCTCAGAACAATACACATACATGGAAATTAAATTAAACAACCTACTGCTGAATGATCTATGGATCAACAATGAAAGTAATATGGAAATCAAAAAATTTTTTAATTGAATGACAATAACAACTCAAGCTACCAAAAATCTCTGGGATACATCAAAAACAAGACTAAAAGGGAAGTTCATAGCATTAAATATCTACATTGAAAAAGCAGAAAGATTAACAACCTAATGTCACACCTCAAGGAAGTAGTAAAATAAAAACAAACCAAACCCAAAGCTAGCAGAAGACAAGAAATAACAAAGATAAGAGCAGACCTAAATAAAATTGAAAGCAAAAAACAAAAACAAACAAACAAAAAAAAGGATTCATGAAATGAAAAGATGGTTCTTTGAAAGGATAAGCAAAATTGATAGCCCAGTAGTTAGATTAACCAAGAAAAGAAAAAGTACTCAAATAAGCTCAATCAGAAATTAAAAAGGAAACACTACAACACTGTATACCACAGAAATACAAAAGATCATCCAAGACTACTATGAATACCTCTATACACACAAACTTGAAAATCTAGAGGAAATGGATAAATTTATGAAAATACATAACTTCCCAAACTTAAATCAGGAAGAAACAGAAATCCTGAACAAGCCAGTAACAACTACCAAGATTGAATCAGTAATAAAAGATCTCCCAACAGAAAAAAAAAAAAAAAGCCCAGGACCAGATAGATTTATAGCCAAATTTCACCAGACATACAATGAAGAACTGGTACCTATCCTACTCAAACTGTTACATATGAGAGGAAGAGAATCCTTCCTAACTCATTCTATGAAGTCAGTATCACCCTGATACCAAAGCCAGGAAAAGACACAACAACAACAAAAAAGAAAACTACAGACCAATATCATTAATTAACACAGATGTAAGAATCCTCAACAAAATATCAGTAAACTGAATTCAACAGCACATCAAAAAAATAATTCATCATGATCAAGTGAGTTTCACCCAAGAAATCCAAGGATGGTTGAACATATGCAAATTAATAAATGTGATTCACCACATAATCAGAATTAAAAATAAAAATCATACAATTATCTCAATAGATGCATAAAAAAAGTATTCAATAAAATCCAGTGCCGATTCATTATAAAAACCCTCAACAAACTAGGCATAGAAGGAATATACCTCAAAATAATAAAAGCCATAGATGACAAACCCATATACAACATCATACGAAATGGGGGAAAGTTGAACACATTGCCCCTGAGAACTGCCTACTGTCGTCACTTCTATTCAACATAGTACTAGAAGTGCTAGCCAGAGTATCAGACAGGAGAAAGAAATAAAGGTCATCAAAATAGGAAAGGAGGAGGTCAAACTCTCCCAATTTGCTGATGATATAATCTTAAATCTAGAAAACCCTAAGTACTTCTCAAAAAGAATCCTGGAATTGATCAATAAATTCAGTAAAATCCCAAGTTACAAAATTAAAGTATACAAATCAGTAGTATCTCTATACACTATTAATAGTTAAGTTGAGAATCAAATCAAGAACTCAGTACGGCTTATAATAGCTACAAAAAAATAAAACAGCTAGGAAAATACTTAACTAAGGAGGTGAAAGATGTCTACACGGAGAACTATAAAACACTTAGGAAAGAAATCATTTATGACATAAACAAATTAAAAAACAGCCCATGATCATAGATTGGAAGACTCAATATTGTTATTAATAAAATGTGCATATTTCCCAAAATGATTTTCAGATTCAATGCATTTCCCATTAAAATACCAATGCCATTTTCACAGAATTAGATAAAACAGTGCTAAATGTTTCATAGAAGCAAAAAATAGCCTGAATAGCCAAGGCAATCTTAAGCAAGAAGAACAAATCTGGAGGTATCACATTACCCAATTTCAAATTATACAAGGCTATATAGTAGCTCACACAGCACAATACTGGAATAAAAGTAGACACATAGATCAATAGAACAGAATAGAGAACCCCAAAATACAACAAACTGATCTTCCACAAAGCAGACAAAAACATACACTGGGGAAATGATGCCTTAGTCAATAAGTGGTGCTGGAAAAATTGTATAGCCATATGCAAAAGAATGAAACTGGATCCTTATTTCTCATCATATACAAAAATTAACTCACAATGGATTAAATAATTAAATGAAAGACCTGACACCATAAAAACTGTAAAAAAAAAAACTTAGGAAACACTCTTCTGGACATTGCCATAGGCAAAGAATTTATGACTAAGATCCCAAAAGCAAATACAATAAATAAATAAATAAATAAGACTTAATTAAACTAAAATGTTTCTGCACAGTAAAAGAAATAATCAACAGAGTAAATAGACAACCTACAGAATGGGAGAAAATAGTTGCAAAGTACACATTCAACAAAGGACTAATATCCAGAATCTACAAAAAACTCAAACAAATCAGCAAGAAAAGAAATACCAAATAACCCTAATAAAAAGTGGGCAAAAGGTGTGAACAGACATTTTTCAAAAGGAGATATACAAATGGCCTACAAATATATGAAAAATTGCTCAACATCACTAATCATCAGGAAATGAAAATTAAAAACCAGCTTACTCTTGTCAGAATGGATAGTATTAAAAAGTCAAAAAATAATAGGTATTGGTGCAGATGCAGTGAAAAGAGAATAGTTATACACTATTGGTGGGAATGTAAACAAGTACAACCTCTATAAAAAACAATGTGGAGATTCCTCAACAAACTAAAAGTAGCCCTGCCATTCAATCCAGCAATCCTACTACTGGGTAATCTACCCAAAGGAAAATAAGACATTTTACAAAAGGACACTAGCACCCAAATATTTATCATAGCACAATTCACAATTGAAAAGATGTGAAGTCAACCTAAGTGACCATCAACTGAAAAGTGAATAAAGAAAATTTAGTATATAGGTACTATGGAGTACTACTCAGCTATAAGAAAGAATGAAATAATGTTTTTTTGTAGCAAGTTGGATGGAACTGGAAGTCATTAACCTCAGCGAGGTCTGAAAGGGTCTTGCTGTCTCTGTATCTCATTACACAGGGATCATCACATTAGAGAAATAGAGTATGAAGATGAGATCATTTAACTTGGACACAGGAGATATGAACCTGAATCTCTGGTCTGCTGCCAACAAGCTAAGTGAATGCATATAAGTCATTTAAAGTCTCCAACCCTCAGTTTTCTCATCTTTAAAAGGAAAATAGGTAGATACAGATATATGATAGATAGATAGATAGATAGATAGATAGATAGATAGATAGATAGATAGATAGATAGATTTCCATAGGCTGGAAAAAAAGGATGCCTGGTCTAGCACAAAGGATTCTCAGAGGACTAGTTGAGTTGTTATATATGAACATTGTATGAGAAGGCAAAAGATGCCTACTGTGCTATATTGTTTGTCCTTGCCCTAATTTGGAATTTCCCATGGGCTAACCAGAGGGAAAACTGGCTTCTCTCTAAGCTCATCTTTAAGGCTTCTGAGAGAAGTTTCTTTGGTAAATGGTGGATCAAAAATGAACTCTAAGAGATTGTTGATGAAAATTATTTTTTTATTTAAAAAAAGGGGGAAGAATGATCTACCTCAATATAGTTCATGGCAAAATTTTCACTCACAAAACTGAAATTTAGAATGTAATGAAATGGAATACTAATGGCACTTTATGATTTTACAATATGCTTTATAAAGTTTTTACATGGATAGCATGTTAATACTCATTATCACATTTAATCCTATAGGATAAGTTCCATCATTTTCATTTAGCAGATATGAAAACTGAGCCTCAGGGAGATGAAGTCATGTGCCCCAAGCCACATAGTTATAAACGCTGGAGGATCACTTGGCTCAGGTCTTCTAACCTACATAGGGCTCTATACTCTATGCTACTGCCTTTAAAATGTTCCATTCCTCCTTTGTTATACCCTATCAATATCCACGTTAGAGTATAAAACATCAAATACTCACTCTTCTACATAAATGTCTACTCTTAAGGGGGTTTTCATACTATGACCTTAGTCTTTATCAAGAATTTCTGTAATAAAAATATGAAAGCTGTCTGGAAAGTATCCAGCCATATATATATATATATATATATATATATATATATATATTTCAGCATTTTCAGAAACCATTATAGAGAATATGGTCTATGATCTAGTTCAGTTATTTAATAATGCCCTGATGATGAAAACCCTTTTAGTATTCAGTTCCCCAAAATATAATTATGATAACTTCACTTGCCACAATAAATGATAGACTTCTTGCATCAGGAAAGAAAATATTAGTCACTATTCTTTGCCCACAGCAGATGTTTTCCTTTGATCTTGACATCTTTATCCTTGAGTTACTTGTCTTTTCCTAATTCCCTATCTGCTACCCTACTTTCAATATTCCAAATATTATTTGACTCTCACTCTGTTCATGACATCTTTCTTGACTACCCACCACTGAGAAGGCCCCTCTTCTGAACAATGCAATTTGTTGCCTGTAGTTTGCATACAGTTTATCATGTACTCTTATATATCACCATCCTTTTCTCATCTTCAAAATCCAAAAAAAAAAAAAAAACAGAATTAGGTAACATTTGTTAAATGTATACTATGTACCCATAACCATATGCAAGACTTTAACATATCAACTCTTTCAAGAGGCTACACCTCCTTAACAACGAGGGGCTACATGTGATATAGCAATATACTCTCGTTCCCTAGCAGAGTATATAACATAGAAAAAGTGGTCACTAAATATCTGTTTATGAAAGAGTTTAAGTTAATGTTCTCTCCTGATTTAAAAGAAAATCCTAGAATCGTCCTTAGAAATTGTCTCATCCAACTTCCCATTTCACAGATTAGAAAACTAAGACCCGGAGAATAGAGGTGGCTTGCTTTAGGTTATATAGCAAGTAAGACATCTGCCATATGAAGGAATAAGTGAATGAAGGTAAGATTGCGCTAACTGGGCTTTATGACCCAAGAATGAAATGAAAGAACTATGAACATCTTACCTTTTACAGTATGTAAAAGTGCATTCATTACCTGGATAAATCCAGCACCTGCAGTTCTGGGAAATTGGAGAAGCTATGGCTGCCTAAGTGCCTCAGGTGGTTAAAACTCAGGTCCAGGTTCTTGGTTGAGGAGGGGAGGTTGTCAGGGATTTTGTAGAGATTCAGATCCATGCACTGGTAAGTACTGTTAGGAACCACCTGCAATGACGACACATTAGTTGTAGTGTCTACTGTGTGCACTCCCAACTCCCCTTTCCCAGACCACAGACTAGAGGCCTCTACTGCAGGACCAGAAGCCAATCAACCTTCTTTCATCCATCCATCCATCCATCCATCCATCCATCCATCCATCCATCCACTCACTTTACATTTATAAAATGTCTTACTCCAGATTAGGAAGGAAAGAGCACCAACTATGTACTCATTGTTTCAACCTCTGCTATAGCAATGGCAACATTTAGCAAGAAGCAATGGAATCAGGTGGTGAGGCTCGGGAGTCTAAAGGATCTAGGTTTCATACCAGCTCTCCTGAGTGATTTGGAGAAAGCCTTTTATTTTTTCTTTTAATCTCAGCGAATCTCATTTTGTCATATGTAAAAATACAAGCAATAAAATACCCAGTATCATTCTCAATATTCCCCATTGTGCACAGCCTTGAGAAGACTGCCAGTCAAGATGTCCAGACCTCCCCTAGCCAAAGCACAATTTTTGACAATTGGATTCTCTTTCTTGGCTCATTGGCCTTTGAGCAGAGTGGTGCAGAAATGGGGGGAAATCTGTAGAGTGCTTGGGTTACAGTGGTGGAGCCTACTAAATAAGGTCAAGTGTTTTATGCTCTTTTGGTTCCTGTGCTGGTTTCTAACCTACTTTCCCATACTCTTTGAAAGCCTAATTCCCTAACCTCCCATCTAATTTCTGAATTCCCTTATTTCCTCCAACAAAATTCCTTGCTTAAGCCAGCTAATTTTGGTTTTCTGTTGTTTAAAACTAATAAAATCTTTTTAAAGGATTAAGTGAGATAAGGTGTTAAAGAGCTTATTTCAAAGCCTACTACACTGTAGATGATCAATAAATGTTAACATTAATTATTACTAGTTATTATTAATCCCTTACCATATGCCAGTATATTTCTTATATGGTATATACTTAAACTGAATCTTCAAATAAACCTTTTATAGATAAAGAAAATAGAAATTCAAAGAGATGAAGTAATATACATAAAGTTACAGAGTTCATGCATGCAGGTCTTTACTTCATTTGCATGTCTGCTTAAATGCTACCTATCATAGGAGCCTCAGAGACAACACTGTCTAATAGAAGAAGCCAGTGCCAGGTACTTTTCTCTTCCCCTCCTTTATTTTCCTTTACAGGATGTATCACTATCCAACATTAATATGTCCTGTGTGATTGTTCTCTATGTATTGTGTATCTATCTCCTGCACTAGATTGTAAGATTTGATAGGTTTGTCCACTGTTTTATCTCCAGCACTCAGAATGGTGCCTGGCAAATGGCTAATGCTCAACAAATATTTGTTGAATAAATAAATGAATAACTGATGGAATCACTGATTCAATGGAGATTTGCTTAAGTTCAAATTGTAGGCATTTTCTGCTAAGCACAGTGGGCAATGCAATGACAAACGTGATATGGCTCCAGACTTCAGGGGATTCACAGTCTCGAGTGAGAGTTAAATAGGAGCAAAACTAACACTGTCTAAAAGGGCCGTAAAAGAAACTTGGAAAATGCACCCTCTGGTCCAGAGAAAAGAGAGATAAATGCTGGATCCAGAAATCACTTCCTAGGAAGGAAGGATTTCAAAATGGGTCTTGAAAAATGAGTCAGGTTTGGAGATGTGGAAAGGGGAAGGAGGATATTTCATAAGGGAGAACAGTGTTAAGCAAGGAAGGGACAGAAAACTAATTTCAGTTAGCGAGTGAGTGCCTGGAGTTGTGACACTTAAGTCAGAAGGGAAGCCCTGGCCAGATCAGGAGGGCCTCAGACTTTATCCTGCAGCAATTATTCCAATCATTTAGCACATATAAACTGAGCAGCTACTAGATGCTAGGCGCTGGGAATATACTGATAAGTAAAACCAACAATGATCCTGCCTTCTTACAGATTCCATTCCAAAAGGAAAGACGAATAATGAATAAATAAACAAAAATATATAATGGTTTGCTCTAGAAACAAAATTAAGCAGTATAAGGAAATTAGAGGCAAATAAAGTGTGGCTGGGAAGCTCTACATGGGACAAACAAGAAAGGCTGCCCTAAGGAGACATTTAAGCAGAGATTTGAATGGAGCGACTAAGCCATGAAAATGACCAGGGCTGCACTGTCCAATATGGTAGCCACTAGCCCTACACAGCTACATAGCATGAGAAATTGAGATGTATGGTAAATGTAAACTGTATACCCAATTTCAAAGACTTAGTACCAAACAAGGAATGGAAAACATCCTATTACTAGTTAAATATATATATTGCATTTTGAAATATTTTAAATATACTAGGTTAAACAAAAATATTATCAAAATTAAATTCACATTTCTTTTAACTTTTTTTTAAAGCAGCTACCAGAAAATTTAAAACTACAAATGTTACTCATAATATTGCCATTGGACAGCTCTGATCTAGGAGGAAAGCATTCTAGTTTGAGAAAACAGTCAGTGCAAAGGCCCTGTGGTAGGAAACTGTTCTAATGGCAATGGAGAGTGATTAAAAGATTTTGAGGAGAGAAATTTTTTTAGATCCAATACTCAGGAAAAACAACAACTAAACAACAAATAAAAGTGTGCAGAATGGATTAAAGAAAGAGGACTATGGAATCAGGGGACCACTTTATTTATATCCAGGAGTCGAGCCCAGGAGAACTGAAGGCCTGCCTTCTGGGGGCGCTGAGGGGATAGACAGGGACAGACAGGCTTTGTGGACTGACAAAATAAGGAGCATGGTGGGGAAAGGAGCCAGCCGTGGCTGTGGTTTTATCCCAGGGTGGCCCTGATTGGAGTATCTAGCCCAGTTAACCTAACAGCGGGTGGAATAGAGAGGAGGGCAAGGAGTAGGGATGTGGGTGGGGAGTTGGGGGGAGGGAGGACTTTGAGATAACAAATTCGTCTCTGCTAAACATTACACTGTTTTCTCCCATGTCGCCAACTTCAGGACTTCCAGCAGCTCGCTATGCTTCTCTTGAGTTTCGGACCCCGCCTTGCTACAAACTATTTTCTTGGCTGTCCTGGTCTGTTATGGGTTTCTAAAGCAGCTGTGAAGTCCCCCGTGCAGGGGAAGGGGGGCTGGAGAGGTTGCAGGGGAACAAAAGAGACCCACTGTGAAAAATTACCAATCAGCAGGGTAGTATTTCATGAAGAGAGAAACCGTTGCAATAGCCACCATTTTACATCTTTCTCCTTGTCTTTTTTTCTTATCTCTTTGTCTCTCTCTCTCTCTCTCTCTTTCTCTGTCTCTCCTTTTCTTTTCCACTCTCTTATTTTTTTCATCCTCTGGACTGAACCATACGGCTGCACGCAGTCGTCTGACAAGCACTTAGAAAGCTCTTTCTTTCTCTTGGGAGACAAAAAAGCCATCTCCTTCGTGAGACTGAAAGGGGCAAGGTGACTGCTGGAAGCTGAGTGTTCAAACCTCCAGCAGAAAGGAACGGCGCTGAAGCAGCCTTCTTACAACTCTCCAGCAAAGTAGGGATAATTATAATTCTTTTATAGACGTGAAAACTAGTCTCAGAGAGGTTTAATAACTGCTTCAAGGTCACCTAGCCCTAAGGTCGCAGAGCAGGGATTTTAAACAGGTCTCTCTAACCTACAGCCCCTGTTATCACTCAGAAGTCCTTAATGGAACAAGCCCCCATTGGCTGCCTGTTAGTGCCCTGTAATAATGAATTATTTGGTCCCTGTGGCTTCTCGAGTCTTTAAGGTAATCTAACTTCTTTTCGTACAATAAACCAATCAGGGCACGCCGTGGGAAGTTCTGGGCAGAAGCAAGGGAAGACTCACAGATGAGCCGACTCTAACCACATACCTCCATGCAGGGCTCCCAGCTTTCCGGTCTCAGGCAGGAGAGGAAGGCCATGGCCGGGATCAGCGTCCCAGCCAGGTGGGAGGGAAACATCATCCTGGCATTTTCTGAGAGCAGCAGTGGCCCTGTGAAAGCATGACTCTCTGTAACCACCTACCCGGGCAGAGTCTCTGAGGCACGGATGTCTTCTCTTCTCCGTCTGGTGCCCGGTAGCAATTACTGTATTCAAAGCAGTTAAGGCGTGAGAGGAAGTGAGAGTGGCAACCTTAGCATTCTGTACTTTTTTTTTTTTCTAATATTTATCTCCTTTGTCACAGGAGGGGAAGTTAGAAGAAGAAGAAGAAGAAAAAAATGTCTGCAGACCAGTGAGGGGAGTAACAACAGCAAGAGGAAACTGGCTTTTATCCCAGGAAGTCATCTGACCTCTGGGCTTAGGGAACTTCTGAAAATAATCAGACTCTGTTCCAATACCCTGCGTAACTATTTAAGACGATGGTGGTTTACCAATTTTGTTTCACTTTTGGAAACTTAGTGTTTGTATTAGTTTGCCGGGGCTCCCGTAACGGAGGGCCACAGACTGGGTGGTGTAAGCAATAGAAATTTACTTTCTCACTGTTCTGGAGGCTTAGAGTCTGAGACCAAGGTGCCAGCAACTGCGTCTGTGTCCTAATTTCCTCTTCTTACAAAGACACCAGTTACGTTGGGTGAGGGCCCATCCTAATAACCTCATTCTACCTTAATTACCTCTTTACAGGCCCTATCTCCAAATATAGTCACGATGTGAGGTCCTGAAGGTCAGGACATCAATATAGGAATTTTGGTGGGACACAATTTAGCCCATAACACGTCTTCTTATGAAGAAACTCACCAATGAATCTGATTGAAAATAAAGCTATGGTGAAACACAGTTTGAAAGATAACAGGAAGTTTGGGAAAAGTTTAGGATTCAGAATCAAATATACTGACTCGTGGCCTGTGGCATTGGCCAAGTCACTTAAACAACTGAGCCTTAATTTCTGGTCTGTCAAATGGGATGATAGTTTTTAATCATAACAAAAGCTTGCATTTATGAAATTCATAAAAATAAAGCTGTCTGAAGGTAGTCAACTTACACAAACCTACCAAGCCTCAGTTTTCTGGTCTTTAAAATGGAGATACTTGCGTCTGTCTCGCATGGCTGAATTAAACTAACTTCCATAAGATGCCTAGTCTAGTGCATCATCATCACATTCCACAAATGAGAGATGGAGGTTAAAAATATAGATAAATTGAAGATAATACTATGTACCTCAGAGGATTTTCTTGGGATTAAATGAGCTGGCATTCGTAAAGCATGTCCAGAGAGTAGCAAGTGCAATGTAAGTTTCCGTCAAAAAAAAAAAAAAAGTCTGTAAAAATGGGGATATTACTATACTGTGTCCTAGATAGTTCCACTGAGATGTCCTCCAGACACCTTGAATCCAACATGTCAAAAGCCAGGCTGTGAGGGAGCACATGGCAGTGGACCAAGCACACACTCGTATAGACTTCTTTAACACACCTGCACAATTAAGCTAAAAATATCCCCCTCCACCCTCATCACAACTTTGCTTTGAGAATTAACTGACTATTTATGTAAAGGCCCTGGAGCAGTGCCTGTCACAGAGTCGATGCTCAATTAAGTTTAGTCCACTGGAAAGATGCCTCCTACCTCTGCTCAGGAGTGGCATGCATCATCTCTGCTCTCATTCTATGGTTCTAAGACAACCTCCAAGGGTTCCCTGTCTCCTAAGCTTCAAGCCTCCTGCCCTCACCCAAAACTTACACACACACACACACACACACACACACACACAATCGCTGGTAGGCACCACTTCACAGCACCAATGCTATACTACGGAAGAGGAACAAAAATCCTTGTTCAACAGTGGGCTGTCCAAGGCACAACCTTAGCATCCCATGATTTCCATTGCATGGTGATTTTGAAAAGACACACAGGGAGAGCAATCAGAGCACAGCCTGGCTCAGAGAAAAAAAGGTCCCATGAGCTCAACATATCTAAGAACAAATCTGATCCCATCCAACAATTCAAAGTTTTTAAGTTTCGCATTTTTCATGTCAACGTCTCGCAAATCAGAATGTGTCTCATAATTGACAAACTTTTAAAATTATAACTGGCAAAAGCTTGTTTTCTTTTTCTCTCTTAGTGGGAAATAAAGTAATAGTACATCTTATAGTCAGTGGCATCTTATATTCAAGAACAGTTTGTCACTAAGAAGGAAAAAAGTAGGCTCAGTTCAAGTAAATCCAGGAAACAAATGGTTAAACAGAGAAAAAAGAGATTTGTTTACAAATGACTTCTGAGAACTTCAACTAATGTGTATTTTGCATCTACGAAAGGAGATAGAGTACTCAATGTTTTCCAATTTTTTTGACCTAAGCAACTCTTTTATCCTCAGACACCCATTACTAGGCGAATATCCATTAATGTGCCCTGACCCAATGCTCTTTTGGTAGATAGCACAGAAAATGCTGCTTTTAAGCAGCAATGTGGAGGGTATTCTCTTGGTTTCAGGTGACCCAATTCCTGTCTCTACTGTTGGGTCCTCACATTAAGTCCTGTCCTGTACATGTCAGTATGTTCTTCCTAAATACCCCCATACATCTCAGTATGTTGCTCACAAGTACAAAGGGTGAGTGCACCCCACAAGGCGATCAGCCTAAGTAGCGCCTACTCCTCCCCAGCCCAAAATGTCTATGACTTTTCCTGAATTATTTTAAAAATTGCTTTGAATTTCTCATCTCTTCATTATCTCTCTCATCTAGTAGAATATAAACTCTATGAGAGTAGAAGCCTTGTACGATGTTCATCGTTATTGAATACACAAATAGATATGCAGTAAGTAGTTGATGAATAGATTCATGAACAATATGTCTACATTTATTTTTAATATGTAGCTAGTATTTTAGAGTATTTGCCACATTTGCATACTGAGTAATGTGACTCCCTTATAAAAGGCCTAGTGATTATTCTGGGGTTTCTCTTACACTTTTGTACATCCTTAGATTCCATGGGGGTACATGTGCTCCAGTTTAAGCAACACAAAGAAACACAGAGTCATAGCAAGTAGATTAGAAGGTTCATGTTGCATTAAGCACTGTGCCGGTTCGTAGGGTAGAAAAATCTTATTTGTCTATTTAATAGTCATGAATCTGAGGCAGAGGACAGTTCATTACAGCCAAGGCCAAGAGGGTCCTCCCTACTTTTTCTCTCTCCCTATCCCCCCCAAAGTGGGTAGTGGATCCCTATTTGCCCACTCAGACTCTGGAAAAGCAATGTAGACAGGCCTATATTTTAAAATATTTAATTTTCCTTTTTACCTCCTGGCATCGCCATTTTCTGATGTGCGACTTATTTTTAACATCACTGAATTACCTTAACTCTAAAAAGAAAATAACACTGTGGCCTAATTAATGGTATTATCTGAGGGTTAAATGAGGTCATGTATGTGGACATACTTGTAACTGATACAGCTTTTTACACAAATATGGATTATAGTTCATTCAGTTATTTATTCACCAAATATGTCCTGAGTGCTTAACATCTGCCAGGCACTGGTCTAGGCACAAAGGATAGATACAGCAGTTAGCAAAACAGACACTATCAGTGCAGTCTGTGTTGTAATGGAGAGAGAGAGACAACAATTATAAATAAGTACATTATAGAGTTGTTTGGACCATGTTAGGGTCTACAGGTGAAAATTTAAAAGAGAGTGAGGTGGATGCAGAGTGGTGGGTGGTACTGAAGATTTAAATAGTGTTATCAGTATGGACCTCCCTGAGAAAGTGACATGATCAGCAAATTCGTGAAGGAGTCACTAGCCTTGCAGATACCTGAGGGAGGAACACTCCGGTCTGAATAATAGTTCTCAACTGGAGGTGATTTTGCTCCCAGGGGACATTTGGCAATATCCAGAGACATTTATGTTTGTCAAGACTTGGTGGTGGGGAGTGTTGCTACTGGCATCCAGTGAGTAGAGGCTGAGGATGCTGCTAAGCACCTCACCATGTGCAAGACCCTGGACAGCCCCCAACCCAAAATATCGATAGTGCCAAGGTTGAGAAACTCTAGGTTAGAGGCATAAACCAGCACAAGGGTTCAGAGACAGAAAAGTTCCAGAATGAGGAAGCCAGTGTAGAGAGGCACAGGTAGCCAGGTAGCTCACGGTATTGTAGGGCATTGCTAAGACCTTCCATCTTACTAATACGTGCCCAACCTCCCCACATAGACATTGCCACTTTGTCCTCAGTGCTCTCACAGCAACCCTGTGTCACGCTCAGGAGGGATTAATTATCTCCCTCTCCCACTAAGCTTTCAGTTCCTGATGACAGCAGCTGAATCTGGTGAATCTCTGTACACCCCTTGCCTAGGAAAAGTTCATATATGTTAGCCGTATCAATGATTATAGTAGCTTTGAATAATAATAGCAATTGATTTGTGTCTCACTTCAGGTACAAGCTAATAAGATCCAAGAGAGTTCAGAGTGGGTCTGTTTCATCCATTACTGAAGCCCTAATGCAACAATTGTTACTGAATGAAAGAATGACTAGGTACTAATATAATCAGCCCTTCCCTTGATGTCTGGTCAGTCAAATTTCTCCTCCTTTCAGCAACTTCAAGCGAAAAAGGAGGAGACATGTAAAAAGAATATCTGCTGTCTTTTTCTAGAAGGCAACCTATGACGAAGCACTTCGAGCTGGTATCTGATGCAATCCTGTGCTAGACTTGCAAGTCACCTTATAACGCATCACAGTCAAAAGCCCATGCTTGCATAACCCAGGGGTCTATGATGCTTATTTTTGGAAAGAAGAGGGTAAGGTTGCATCAGTTGCATTACTTGTCACGTAGTCAGTTGGTTCTGCGGTGGCTTCCCATTTTCTCCAATCCTTCACACTGGAAGAATCTAGGAATCTGGAGGGGATCATGCTGGGAAATAAAGGACAATTATACAAGTTGGGCAAATACAGGTGGAGCACTGGAAAGTATCCAGTGTATGCTTTCCTTGAGGTTCAAGAGATATAGTTCAATCCGTACAGAGTCCTGAGGGCAGTGCAGGGTTCAGAGCCACATCCACAATGGCATGAGCTTATTTCATTGACCCTCCATGTGTCCCCAGCCCCATCCCTAGCCTTCGTGAGAGCCCTACCTATGGGCTGTCCTTTCCACTGCAGAAATCATACTACTTCCAACCCCTGGTCCTCATGTGCTCTCTTCCACCTCCCCAGACCCTTGGTCCTTAATTCTTCTTTTCCTTCTAAAGTACAGACATTCTATTAGCCTCAAACGTCAATATGAGTTGTTAGTCATTCCCTGCTTGGCTTGGTGTTGTCAATGGGTAGGGAAGGAGGGAATCTACAAATTCTAAGGAGCAGAGTTGGTACAAACAGGCTGCCATGGTAGGAGGAACATGGGGGTCAGGGGACAAAAATAAAAGTAAACTAAAAGGTGGGATGCTTTCCTAAGGTGAAACTCTTTTCAACCAAGGATTTTTTATTTTATGCTTGTGTAAGCATTTACCTTTTCTCTTGCTTTGTGTCAAAATAAGGAGTAAAAGACCAGGGGAGGTGGCTCACATCTGTAATCTCAACATTTTGGGAGGCTGAGGCAGGAGGATTGCTTGAGCCTAGGATTTCGAGTTTACAGTGAGCTACAATCAACCCACTCCACTCCAGCCTGGATGACAGAGTGAGACCCTATCTCAGAAAAACAAACAAAAAATAGCTATAAAAGGAAAACCCCCTCTTAGTGTCTTAAAAGGCTGAGCTGCCATACAGTAGGAAGATAAAGAGAGGAAGAAAGAAAACAAAAGGTTGGATGTGATTTTGTGGAAAGTTTTGCACTTGAGGTAACATAAAAATATCTTTTGGGTACTAAAAATAAATATGTTTCAGTCTCTCCTCTGCTCTTTTGATTTACACCAAAGGGACTGTGCCTCTTTCATCTAATTCCTCTAGAGGTCAGCACAAGGAACCATAACGTCCACTGAATGCCTCTGTAAAGGAGTTATCTCAATGATATGAAATGGAGTAATAGCTGAAATGCATGGACTATGCATTAGCTTGGGGGAACTTGCTTCTAAAATACTTGCTGCATCACTTCTTAGCTGTGTGACTTCAAACAAATCACTTAACATTGCAAGACTTTTCTTCTCTGTATTATGCTTGTTGCAAGAGAAAATGAGATAATGTTGGCTAATACTATGGCAACTTCAGGATTTATTCTTTTGTTTTATGTTAATGCTTGATGGAGACTTCTCATTGCTCGTGTAAGAGTAACACCCAGTACACCTTTCTGATCACTGACTGTTTATCCTGGGTTGGTTTCCTTATATCCTACATCTTTTAGTTAGTTGGAGGCTTCCATGACTTCAGAAGATGCAAAACACATGGCTGATGAAACTCCTGTTACTTTTGTATGTTGGAGTTTAACTCCGGTGATTTGTTGTTTCCTTCACTAAATGAGGACATGTCACATTAAGCAGAGCCACTGATATTGGGGATGGAAAGAAAGTGGTGACTTACCGTGTCTGGAGAAAAAAAAAAACAAAAAAAACTTATCTTCCATGGGTCCAGGCTCAGCTCAAAGTCAATCTCCTCCATAGAGTCTTCTCTAGTTCCTTCTAAAACACTCCCTACTTCCCTACCACATACTCTCATATACCAGGTCAAAGTGATCTTGATTTTTTAAAGAAATATTGTTCTGGTCTTTATCCACCCTCACCTGTATTGAAAGGCATTTTATCACAACTTATATTCCCCCCAAATCAGGAAGCCCTCCAGGAAAGGAACCTTGCCTTGCACATATATGTAATCTATGTAGCATCTCATCCTGTATTAAAAATCAACTAAAGGAAGAATAAAAAAAAAAAGAAGGAAGGAAGGGAAGGAGAGAGGGAGGAAGAGAAGGAAGGAGGAAGGAATGGAAAGAGAGGAAGGGCGGGAGAGGAGGTGCAAAGGAATGAATAAAATTGATAGCAGAACAGATTTTTAAAAAAATAAATATTGAGAAACTATTCATAATGCAACTTCCTCAAACAAAATAAAATGATTTGACCCTGCAATAAAGCACAATGGGAAGCTCAAAAAAATAATGCAACTAGGAGACCAAGAAATCCTCATTCTATAAGAAACTAAGTGAATACTCTCCCCATTTCCTTCTCCTAGGTTGCTCTGGACTCCATATAGTCAGGACTGCATCCTGGAGCCCACAGCCCCAGCTGCCTGGGAGCCCTCCACAGGCATTTCCTTCTTCCCCAGCAATCAAAAGCCTTCGCTTCTGCCTCTGCCCCAGCCCAGCTGGGGAACACATGCTAGGGGACCGGCCATTCTACAGTCTCCCTTCTGCTCTTGGAAAGTGGTTTCCATGGAGGTATCACATTCCTCTCCAAATCCCTCACCTTTAAATGTGCTGAAAAATGAGTTTGAAATTAGACTCAGAGCCATATGGCAGAGCTGAGGGCAGCATATGGTTGTAGATTGCTCAATGCTGATCTATAGAATCTTTAAGCTCACCTTCACTCTTTACACAGGAGGCAGTGGTAAGATTGGCGTTCTGTATTTTGAGCTGCCCTGTCCTTCATGTGGGAAAATGAGACTTCTAATTCAGCATTTATGATGAACTTGTTTTAGTTTGTTTGGTCATGGTGGTGGTAGGGTGCAGAGAAGATGCACTGCTACTTGTGATCAATGGGAAGTAAAGTGTTAAGGGATTCAGTCTGGGAACTTGAAGTATAGCTTACCAATAAAAATGTGACTTTAGATCAGCTTGACTAGGTCTCACCTGCAGATTTTGGTCATGCCCATTTAAACTGCAGGTGGGGACAAATCAGAATCAGTCCTATGCAAACAGGGGGCATATTGCTGTACAGTTAGTGCAATGAGAGAACAAGTGGAGAGAAAGGTTCTGTGGTCAAAGCATGAAAGCTAATTTTATTAACAAGCTGAAAGTTCTCAAGAGAAAGGTGTATACAAGAAAAGTGGGGGGGGGTGAGGCTCAACAAATTAAAGAGAAAGAATAAGCATGCATAGGGAAGTATTTAGGTTGTTAAGTGTGAAATCTCTGATTTCCTTAAGTACTATGTTTGACAGTTAATATCTTTGACATTTCACTTTGACACTTCTTATTTTGTTTTTATTGTAAAGGTACATACTCATTCTTTTGAATGCATGCTTTGACTTGTGATTATCTTTCCAATTTTTAAGAACAATTTTTGAACAACCATAGATAAGTCAAAAATTCAGATTACTTTCAAATATGAGTCCTGTCGTAAAGCCAATACGACATAGACAGCTCTAAATATCAACAAACTGTTTGGAAAGGATGTGGCTAATGAACATATAATGCATCAGTGGTTTAAAAAGTTCCATTCTGGTAATTTTAACCTTACAATTGAGCCACATGGACAACCTGAGACCAAGATGGATAATGATAAACTAAAAACCGTAGTGGAAGTGACTTCATCTCAACCTGTGCATAAATTAACAACAAAGTTTAATGTTATCATTTAATTATATCAGACCATTTAAAACAAATCAACAAGGTAAAGAAGCTGGATAGATGGGTACTACATGAATTATAAAAACATAAAAAGAAAAATAGTCGTGAAGCTTGCCTTTGTTTGCTGCCACGACATAAAGGCAAACCGTTAAACCATTTCTACACTGTATTGTTACATGTGATAAAAAAATAGATGATTTTTGCACAATCACAAGCATTCAGCACAATGACTGGATAAAAATAAAGTGCTTAAACTCAGTCCAAAACCAAATATTCATCACAAAAAAGAATATTGTCTATTTGATGGTCCAGCACTGGTATTATCCTTTACAGTTTCATGAAACTTGGTCGATCGATTACAGCAGATGTCTACTGCAACCAACTGAGTGAAATGATGAGGATGCTTGTGATTAAACAGCCAAGATTGGTCAACAGAGACAGGCAATCTTCTTGCAAGACAACACTCCACATGCTGCGCAAACAAAGCTGCTCAAACTACGGAGACTGGACTTGGAAATTCTCGGTCATCCACCGTATTCACCAGACCTTGCACCAACTGACTACCACTTCTTCCAGACCTTGGACCACTTCTTTCGAGAAAACAATATTCAGTTCTCAACAAACTGTGAAAAACATCTTTTGTGATTTCATCACCACTCGCTTGCCGGGCTTCTTCACTTCTGGCATGAACAAGCTACTGTTAAGATGAGAAAACTGTGTTGATAGTTTAGACACATGTTTGATTAATTGTACTGCTTCTTGTTTGAGATATAATAAACTGAACTTTTGATTCAAAATGGGATATTTCATATTTAATGACCTTACTAGCTAATTCATGACCTATCTCTGAAAGTACTGATCCACTGCATGTCCACCCCACCTCTCTCCACTATCAACATCATCATTATTACAGGGACAAATAGCACTGTCATAACTGAGTCAAATTCCAGAAAGATTGCCTGGGCCAATTGCAGGGGCTTGGCCACCATGCTCTGTCATCAGCCACTTTAATGGAATCAAATTGTCAACAAGGGAAGCTCTTATTTCCATGAGGCTGAGGAAATCACCTTTTCTTTATTTGTGAAAACAAAACTTAGATATACACACACACACTTTTCATACTGCCATCTGGCAGAGCTGAGATTGAAATCTTTTTTTTTTTTTATTCCAGCTGTGTCATTACACTCTACCCTCAAACAAACAAATCAACAAACAATTAGACAATGGGGGAATGCTTTAATGTGGAAAAGAGGAAGCGCCATCCCAGAATACCCTGGAGGAAAAAAACAAGGAGAGAGAAAGGGTCTAAGAACTTTGAAATACAACAAATTAATGTGATTGTTATCATCATAACTATTGGCATCATTAATTGAGTTCTAATGCATGTGTCAGGGAGTTACTGTGATAATATATCACTGAACTGTCACTAAATAGTTTTATTGAGATTTACAATATAATTCTTCAATTTAAAGCATACAATTTGATGGTTTCTATCATATTCACCCATATGTTCAACTATCACCACAGTTAATTTTAAAACATTTTCATCACCACGTAAAGAAACCCCAAACCCTTTTGCTCTCACTAACCTAGCTCCTTTCTATCATCACAGACCTAAGCAATCACTAATGCACTTTCTGTCTGTATACATTTGCTATTCTGGACATTTCATAAAATGGAATCATACAGTGTGTGATATTTGGTAACTGGCTTCTTTCACACATCATATTGTTTTCAAGCTTCATCCATGTTATAATATGTACCAGTATTTCATTCCTTTTTATGGCCAAATAATATTCCATTGTGTGGATATACCACAGCTTGTTTTCACCTTTTGGCTATTATGAATAACACTGACATAAACCCTTGTGAATAAGTTTTTGTGGGGACATGTCTTCATTTCTTTTGGGTATATACTTAGAAGAAGTAGAACTGCAAAGTAATATGGTAACTCTATGTTTAATCATTTGAGACACTTACATGTCTTCCAAGATGACCACATTATTTTATGCTACCAGCAGTATATCAGGATTCCAACTTCTGCATATCCTGACAAATGCTTGCTATTGTCTACCTTTTTTATTATATCTATTCTAGTGAGTATGGAGTGATCTCACACTGTTTTAATTTGCATTTCCCTTACGACTAATGATGTCAGGCAACTTTTCAAGTTTTTATCGGCCATTTGTATATCTTCTTTGGAGAAATGTATATTCACTTCCTTTGTCCATGTTTAAATTAACTTATCATATTATTGTGTTAGAAATGTTCTCTATATATTCCAGATACTAATCTCTTATCAGATATATGATTTTAAAATATATTCTCCCAATCTGTGAGTTATCTTCACTTTATTGATCATGTCCTTTGAAGCACAAATGGGTTTAAGCATTGAATTCCAATTTATCTATGGTTTCTTTTGTTGTTCTTGCTTTCAGCATTTTATCTAAGAATGCAATGCCAAATCTGAGGTAATAGGATTTATCACTATGTTTCTTATAAGAGTTTTATAGTTTTAGCTCTTACATTTAAGTTCTTCATCAATTTTGAGTTAATTTTTATATATGGTGTGAGGTAAGAAATCATTCTTTTGCATGTTTCTATCCAGTTTTTCCAGCATCATTTATTAAAAACACTGTATTTTCCCATTGAACGGTATTGGCACCCTTGTCAAAAATCAATTAATCATAGACATGTAGACTTATCTCTGAACTCTCAATTCCATTATATTAATCTATATGTCTATCCTATAATAATCCCACAATGTTTTGATTACTGTTCCTTTGAAGTAAGTTTTGAAATCTAGAAATGTCAGTTCTTCACTAATTTGTTCTTTTATGATTGTTTTAGCTCTTCTAGGTCTCTTGAAAAATCACGTGAATTTTAGAATCAGCTTGTCATTTCTACAAAGAAACCAGCTGGAATTCTGATAGGGATTGTATTGAATCTGTAGATAAATTTGGGGAATCTATGTTGTCATCTTAACAATTTTAAGTCTTCCAATCCATGAATATGAGATATTTTGCCATTTATTTAGATGTTCTCTAATTTCTTTCAACAATGCCTTGCAGTTTTGAGTATAAGTTTTGTACTTATACTTCATTGAACTTATATATATTGATATATACTTATATTTTATTACTTTATATTTTATTAAATTTATTTCCAAGTATTTTATTATTTTGATATTATAAATTGAATTGTTTTGGTAATTTCAATTTCAGGTTGTTCATTTCAAGGGTAAAAAATACAATTGATTTTTGTATATTGATCTTGAATCCTGCAACCTTGCTGAACTTGTTTACTAGTTCTAATAGTTTTTAGTGCATTCCTTAGGATTTTCTAGATACAAGATCCTATCAATTGTGAATAGAGATAGCATTACTGCTTTCTTTTTAATACAGATGCCTTTATTTCTTTTTCTTTCCCAATTACTTTGAGTAGAACCACCTGTACAATGTTAAATAGAAGTGGTGAGAGCAGATATCTTTGTATTATTCCTACTCAGAGAGAGAAACTATCCTGTCTTTCACCACTAAGTATGTTGTTAGCTTTGAGTTTCCCACAGATGCCCTTTGTCAAGTAAGAGAATAAAGGAGAACAAATATATATCTATTGCTTCTGGCATATTACTGTTCTCTTTTAATATATCTGGTTCTCTTAAGTTGTCACTGTTCCTTACAGTTACCATCTGGAGTCATTTCCTTAGCCCAATACATCTTTCTCCCATCCACTTCTTTTATGCTGTCAAATACATTAAATTTCTATACATAGTAGGCCCCAAATGCATTATATACATATTGTTTTATTAAATTCCTTCTTAAATCACTTAAGAAAAAAAGAAAAAGTTATGCATTTATACTTTTTTTAAAAATTTACCTAATTACTTTTACTGTGGTATTTGTGTGGATTTAATTCACTGTCTGGAGTCACTCTTTCATGGAAGAACTTCCTTTACTATTTCTTATAAATCATGCCTGCTAACAACAAATTCTTTCAGTTTTTGTTTAACTGGGAAAGTTTGTATTTCACCTTCACTTTTGAAAGATAGCTTTGCTGGATATAGGATACTTTTAAGTATTTAACTTATGCTATTTTATTTTTTTAAGTTTTACTTTATTTTTAATTGAAAATAATTGTATGTATTTATAGGGTACAATGTGATGTTTCACTACATGTGTACATTGTGGCATGATCAATTAGGTTAATTAACATAATCATCACCTCAAATATTTATCATTTCTTTGTGGTGAGAACATTTAAAATTCTCTCTTTCAGCAATATTGAAATATATAATACATTTTTATTAACTATAGTCCCCATACTGTGCAATAGATCACCAGACTGTATTCCTCTTTTGTAGCCTTTGATTAATATCTCCCCTTTCTTCACCTCCCTACCCTCTGGTAACCACCATTCTACTTTGTCTCTCTATATCTGGCTTATTTCACTTATCATAACATCTTCTAGGTTTATCCATATTGTAGCAAATGAAAAAATTTACCTCTTTTTAAAGGCTGAATAGTATTCCATTGCATATATATATACCACATTTTCTTTTTTTTTTTTCAATTTCAATAGATTTAGGGGGTACATGGGCTGTTTTTCATTTGTTCATTGATGGACACTTGAGTTGTTTCCAAATTTTGGTTATTGTGAATAATGGTGCAATAAATTTGGGAGTGAAGATATCACTCCAACCCACTGATTTTAATTCCTTTGGATATATACTCAGAAGTAGGATTGCTGAATCATGTAGTCATTCTATTTTTAGTTTTGTGAAACCTCCATACTTTTTTCCAAAACAGCTGTACTAATTTATAGTGCCACCAACAGTGTACAAAGATTCTCTTTTCTCTGTGTGGGATTCTTGATTAACAGTTTTTTCCTTCAAGGACTTTGAATATGTTATCCCACTGTCTTCTGGTTTTCATTGTTTCTGATGAGAAGTAGGCTGTTAATCTTATTGGGGAGGGTCCCTTGTAAATGACAAATCATTTTTTTTTCTTGCTGCTTTCAAGATGTTTTCCTTGACTTTGGCTTTTAACATTTTAAATGTGATGTATCTGTCTGTGGATCTCTTTTCATTTATCCTACTTGGAATTCACTGAGTTTCCTTAATGTGTGGATATTTTTTCAAAAAAATTGGAAATTTTAAGCCATTATTTCTTCAAATATTTTTTTCTGTTCTTTTCTCTCTCTTCTCTACTTCTTGTACTCCCATTATGCATATGTTGGTGTGCTTAATGGTATCCGAAATTTCTGTAAGATTTGTTCTTTTTTTTATTATTATTCCTTTTTGGCTCTGTTCTTTGGAATACATCCTTTTTATTGATCTCTTCTTCAAGTTTCCTAACTCTTTTTCCGCACATTCAAATTTACTGCTGTGCCTTTTTAGTGAATGTTTATTTCAGTTATACTTTACATCTACAGAATTTTTATTTGGCTCATTTTAACAATTCTCTCTTTCAATTGATAATATTTATTTAATATGACCTTGTTTTATAAGCTCTTTCATTTCTTTAATCATGTTTTTTTTAATTCTTTATACATATTTATAATGGCTACATTGAGCACATTGTCTGTTATAGCCAACATCTAGTCACTCTCATGAGCAGCTTCTATTGCTATTTTTTTTTTTTTAATGTATGGGCCATACTTTCCAATTTCTTTGCATTTTGTTGGAAACAGGATATTTTATTCATTATTTTATTATCTTTTTTTTTTTTTTTTTTTAGAGGCCGGGTTTTCACTATATTACCCAGGCTGGTCTTGAACTCCTGTCCTCAAGTAATCCTCCTACCCTGGCCTCCTTAAGTGCTGTCATTATAGAGATTATGGCCAGAAATAGGACATTTTAGGTAACATATTGTTACAATTCTGGTTCTGTTCCCTTCTTCTCTGGGACTATATTACTTGCTTGTTTACATGTTTAGTAACTGGCTACATTTTTTTTAATAAAATCTATTCCTTCACTCCCATCTGCAGTGTTAAGCCTCTGATATTGTTTCTTAGGGGACACAGCCTTGGGTGTACTAACATTCAATCTGGAAGGACAGTGATTTATGCAGGCCTCTCTTTGATAGAGTCTTTCCTGACTACACCCAGCTATTAAACTCCACTAATAGCTGGCTGATTCTTCTATTGTTTCAATAGTGCTCTGGGCCATAAAGTCCTCTGTAGGCTTATCTAATCTAATTAAGACTTCTTTGAAGGGATAGTTTCTAAAGTCATTGTTTCAGATTTGTTCTGACTATAGGAGGGCTCCTCCCAGCTATTTCTCAATCTGTCTATAGAAAACTATCTGGACTACACTTCAGTTTATATCTCTGATAAATCTACCAATATCCTCACAATTACCTTTCACCACAACCTCCACTGTTTTTGAGAGAGTTCTCAGGCTTTAACTTCTCCAAACTCTTTTGAAAATCAAATCAGTTCCCTTAGGAAGAGATTAGGGACTACCTGTTTTAGGGTTTTTTCCTTCCCCTAGGCAACATTTCTGAGCAAGGGCTCTGGAGCTCAAGTGGTGACAAGGAATGGCATCAGTCTCTATGAGTGACACTTCCCACTTTGACAACTGAAAGCTCAGTGGATAAAGGTAGCCTCAGGTCCCTTAGGTTTGCCCCTCTCCCAGCATGGAACCCCTGACTTACCAGGTAGAATAATGGTGATTGGGCTTTCAGTATTCTTAGTGGTGCCTGCCCAAGGTAGAGCCCCCATCCCATTAGTGGGGGCCTGACAGCAAAAGGGAACACTCACTTTTGGCTGCATTTACCCAATACTTAGCCTCAGAAATAGGTAGGTGGGAGCAATATGAGAAATGTTGACATTCTGCCCCTTGTGGGAAAATAGATCCTCAACAAGGAGGCAGATAGAGGTCTGTATTATTGATAGCATCAGACTAGAATTCAATTTCTGTCTCACTGAGCTGAGAGTGGGGAGTGAGTGAGTTTTGGTTCAGATACTGTAGACTCTCACTGTTCCTACCAACTTTTGGTAAATTTTCTTAAATAAATGTTCCTTAATTTGCTATGCCCTTTCAACCACTTATAGAGACTTTGAATGGTTGTGTGCATGTGTGTGTTTTAATGATGTTCACCAGTATCCATGAGGAGCATGTCCACAGAGCTCCTCATGCTGCCATATCAAAAGTGGAAGTCAAACATAAGTAACTTTCACACCAAAGTTAATATCCCAAAAGTAAGGTCAGTAGTCATAACACAGGTGATGGGAAAGAATAACAATAAAAAAGAGGTACCTGGGTTATACTAAAGGAAAGAGCAACAACAGTGAGAAAAGCACATAATGGAAGGAAAAATGAGGGCAAGAAGATAGAAAAAAAATACAATGCAAAACAGCCATGATTTTTTGACCCCAAACAATGACCTGCCTTCCAACATCGCCTGACTATTTCATTGTCCATGTGTGGAGTTTCCCAAAGTTCATCTTGAGTTCTTGCAAAAAAAAAAAAAAAAAAAAAAAAAAAAATTACAGTTTTCCTTTCTGTCTCAACATATATATATATAAATCCTCCCTATTCTTGGAGAATTAGCTCACATGCCATCTCCTCCAGAAAGCATCCCCTTATTTACCTAGAGCTGCTTGAACTTTTGTTCTCTCCATTTTCTGATTTTTCCCAATAATTTAGCTGTATATGTTTTGCAGAACTATCATTTTTTCCTCCCTACCAGAGTTTCTTGGCTTCTGCTTATTCCCAAGTCTAATTTCCTGAGATACTCTCAGAGATTCTCCCAATTGTTTTTCTTTTTTCTTATGTTAGCTTAAACTTACAAACAAAAACCCAAATAAATAGGGATGTATAAATGTTAAAAATAATTGCAGAGGGAGACTGGCACAATAATAGGCTCATATTCTTCCAATGATCAAAGGAATTAATTGAATAAATGAACATCAGAAAAAAATGACATGTGCATGTTATCAGATTTGAAAACTAAGGAAAGCAACTCAGTAACCTTGGAGAAGAATGGAATACAAACAGAACAGGGGAAGAATTTTATGGTTTTCAAGAGAAGAGAAGACAGGATGGAGGAGAAGTGGGACTGACAGTGCCAGTCCCCTGACGTCTGGAGAACGGAGAATGGCCCAGCCTGCAGGGAACAGGACTTCTAAAAAGCAAATAAGTCCAAATCCAATTTTGCTGGCAATGAGTGAGTTTTCCAGGACCAAAGGGAACACACAGCTCTTCTTAAAATTAAAGGTGTTTATGCCCAAGATGAAACTGAATTCTATGTGGGCAAGAGATGTGTTTATGAGTACAAAATAAAAGGAACAGCACAATAATTCCTGGCAGCAAACCGAACAAAACAGAGTCATCTTGAAAAGGTAACTTGTGCCCATGGGAACAGTGGCATGGTTCATGCTAACTTCTAAAGCAGCCTTCCTGCTAATGCCATTTGGACATAGAATTCATGTGATGCTGTGCCCCTCAATTATTTGAACTAATGAGAAGTAACATATAAAAGTAGACTTGGGAAAAAATGTAAAAAGATAGAGTAAGGAAGCCGGATTCTATTTTTCATGACTCTGTCCCTAAAACCTGCTATGTGATGGTGAGCACAGCACCTACATCTCCACATCAATTGCTTCATCTGTAAAAGAAGGAGGTATACTGAGATTTTTACCCTTGCTCGGAGTTTCTAATAGGCTATATGAAGAAGCTTGTGATAAAACAACATCAAAAGGGTAACCAATTCTCAGGAAATTTGAAATTTAAGGGCAAAGCCATTTTTTAATTAAATGAAAAAATATAAAGAGATGGTGACTACCACTATAATGTACAGCACCCCATTGCAGCTTCCAAAAGGACATGTCCCTTGTTCTCCCTCAATTACACAGCCAACTCGAACAAAGAGCCTATAACTTAGAAATGTTTATTTTTAACAAAGAGAGAACCCTGGACATAACATCACAGCTTGGAAAATCTTCTCTCTCCAGAGTTTTCAGCCTAGATAATTGGATCAGCCTCATCTCACACATACTGCTAGCTCCCAGGTCCATGGAGAAATCTGGTTTAAAATTGCCACTCAGAACTGTGAGGAACCTTAACATCTCAATTAAATAGCTGACATAAGAACAAGATGAAAAGAAAATGGGAAGGTAGACTGGATATTTTTGAGAGGAGGGGAATTCAGTTCCTTCATTCCACAAAACATAATCTTCCTTTAAGCAGAGGTTGTCAGAAGTTATCAGCCCCACATACAAACACATAAAAGTACAATAACAAATAATTCAACAACAAAAGTCATCCGATTTCTACACAGGGGATTGGAAAATTCAATATCTAACTATACAAGGGAGATTGGGGCACTTCAGACTTCTCCCAGATCATAGAACGTAACACTCCTGGGTTTACAATAAGGAATTATTCAAATGCCCAGACTTCTAAGCAACAATTTGCCAGCAGCCATCTCTGCCAAATGCCAATAAAACATCAGAATCCCACTTACATCAAGAAGAGAAGCTACCTCCTAAGGATGTCCCAGGGGTATGGACTCATCACATCTAAGATCTGGCCTGTAGAAAACATCTTCATCTAGAGTTCCTTCCCTGTTCAGAAGTCATGCGATGCTACCTACTGATGGAAGAACATACTTCTAAAAAGAAGAAGAGGAAATTATAGTCTTGTCCTGAAAATAATTCAAACTAACTAAGAAAGACTCCTTAACTCTTAGACAAAGAGTTATGGTCAAATGTGGGAGGAATAAATGATGAGCCCTAGACAATAATTGAGATTCTATTCCACTTAATAAAGGCATCATGGTAGAATGGAAATTGAGCACATTTTGGAGACAGACAGATTTGAGTTTGAATCTGCTTCACATTTTGCCAATTGTGTGACTTTGGGCCATGATTTTGTTCCTACCAATAAAATTGGGATAAAAATACCTTGTGACATCCAACGGGTAACATAAAAACAAGCAAAACATCCAGTACAGAGCCTGGCACACAGTAGATGTGCTAGACATACAAGATATCATCATCTTTAGTTTGTCCTTCCTTCAATTTACAGCTTAGAGTTGTCTATAATCCCAATTTCCTACTCTGAGTATGGCTGGGCAGGCTAGAGAAAATAATGAAGTTGACCCATAACTGAGACCATACGATCAATCACACCACATTCTGTTGGTATACCCTTTAATGTGGAGGTATGCTCGGCCAGTGGTATTGAAGTTAGAGGAAAGGGCTGGAGTTCCAATGTCAAGAGATCTGAATGATCACATTGCTAGGCCTTTCAGGAACTTAATTACTCCATCTGTAAAGACCGATTCAAAATCCAAGCTCTGCACTCTGCTGTCTGTTTTTTTAAAAGCCTTCACTAATCTGAATCTGCTCTCCAAATTACTCACCTACCCTACGTGAAATTCCCAACACTTCCCTGAAGTCCATATAGCGTTTTACAACTGAGAAAATGTTTTCCCATTTACTGATTCATAAGGCCCACCAACCAATTCACTCTGAGAAAGTGCTTTCACATCCATTGACTCATAGTAAGCCCTACCAACCACTCTCAATTGTGATATGAGTGAGAACCAAACTTCTATTCTACTAGAAACTTTATAGAAATTTGATTTCCTACAATAGCTCTTACACCGCCCTTGCATTAGGAAGAGGTCACCTCCCTTTCCCTATCATACTGTTTTATTTATTAACTACCTGCCCCTCCCCCAGCCTCAACAGAGATGAATGGAGAAACAGACTAAGTAAGACAATGAACCATGGGACAGAGGACTCAGATAATAGCAAAAAGTTTTGTCTTGTAGAATGCTAGCTCAAAAGGAAGGCAGAGAGCCCAATGTAGATCACCAACTTTCAAGTTTTCCCCAAATGGAGTTCTATTTTGATGTGCTGCCTTTGCAAAAGTGAAAGTATGTTAGAACTAGATTAAATAGACAACAGATATTCAATGTACCTGGTGTGGATCTCATGGAAATTAGATAATTACTTACCAATTAAAAGTCAGCTGAAGGGAAGCCCACAGTGTTGACATCATGAAAGAGATGACAAATCAAATTTAAGGAAATGAATCCTTAAGTGGTCCATTTATGTGTGAAGAAAATAAAATAAATTTGACCATAAAGTTCTAATTTTTGATGTGTGTTCATCCTCAGTGATAGAAGTAAAGCTACCTACCCCATCACTCCTAAGCCCACTCAAAATAGACCTCCCAACTCCTCTAAAATGGATTAAGTATAAGCTTTTGGTCTGAGATTTTGAGATATTTTATATTGGTGCTTAACATCTCAATTCTGAAACTGGTTGACAAATGATGTCATATTTTGTGAAGTGCTATAATCAGTTAGCTATACAAAAGTAGTTCTTCAATCTTGGTTCTGGTTCAGGCTCTGCCACTATTTACTGTGTGGGTGACAAAGCTGGGCTTGCATATTTTCATCCTGAGTTGATGTTTTAATCTCCTTCATCTGTATTCTTCTAAGAATCTCTTCTGTGATGTTTGTTATCTTACAGTAGTGCTAAATACTTTAGTCTTAACTTTTCATTTGTGAGATTTACATTACTGCTTTTCCACTTACTAGCCAGTGCCTTTGGTCAAGTTAGTAAACCTGTGACAGTCCTCTGTGAAGTGGGAAGAATAATCATAGTTACCTCATGTAGTTGGGGATTAAATGAGACAGGAAGTGTCCTTAGAATAGTTCTGGACACATAGTAAGATCAATAGATGTGAGCTACAGTTGTTATATCTCAAAGTAAATTATAAGATCTTTGATAAATGAGACCGTGTATAGTATCTCCGAAAGTACATCTCTGTGAATCCTATAGTAGACAGGAGAGTGCTGAGTATGGGAAGATGCACTCAATAGATTGATACTGACTAAATGGATAAATAAGTAGTACAGGTACCTTGGAAAGTAAACATCTTTCAAATATTCAATAGTAGAGTTCCTCAGGAGTGAGGAAAAGAGAAATATCCTCCTAGAATAACAAGTAGGTCAAATAATTGTGTGTACTTCCTCCAGGCAATGTTTAGCTAATAAGAAGACAGCACATCTTCACAGAGGCCTATGTCTCTTTGTTCCTAAGCATTCCATACTAAAATGGACCATAAACTTTATGAAGTCCCATGGAGAACTGAAATCTAGAGAAATTCATAATGCTCCAATAAGGAGTGTATACACAAGAACACACACTAGAGTTACTTAGATCTTTTCATTCTACATGTCCTTCAGTTCCAAAGTCATATCTATAAAGCTTTTTCTAAATAACCCATCTAGAAGTACCTAAACTCCTCTTTTTAGTTCTAAAGGAACATTGTCTATAATCCTTTCAATTCTTATAAGGATGAATTATGCGATGTTACCTATGCACATGGCTCATCTTTACACAGCAGAGTATGAACTTTGGAGTTAGATAGCTCTAGATTTAGATTCTAATTCTGTTGCTTAATATCTGAGCATCCTTGGGAGAATTCTCTGAATTAATGGAAACTGAACATAAAGCTATTGGTGGGAAGATGAAATAAAATATGTAATAGTACATCTAGACACTCAATGAATGTAAGTTTCTTTCTTCTCCTCCCCTTCTTTTTCTGCTAACCATGTGTCCAAAAGTTTTTTGATGATAGGCATTCTTCCACCATAGTGAAATGTCCTCCTCAGAGAAGAATGAGCATTTATTTCATCTGTTCTTCTGTTCTAGGTACCCTTTGGGCATAATTTGCATAGTAAAACACTCTTCAGACACAAAAATTATTGATATATTTCTATTCCAATCCACCCAAAAGTGAGGGTACAGAATCTTCTGCTGTGTAGTTACTCTTAGAAGAGTGGAAGAGTGAACAAGTACTGATTACATATTTTGGTCTCATTCGTTTCAGATTTCCCCAAGCATCTAATAAATTAAAATAAAATAAAACAAAACAAAATAAAACCCCCAGGTACACACTGTGCTTATTCCTGGAGAACAAAATTAATTAGTTTATAGAGGGCTTCAAAGAATTGTTACAGTAGAAATAACATTAAATGAAGGAGGACCATAGATTATACCTGACTTTTTGCCTTCAAATGCAACAGGAAGTATGGGCTTTCATAAGTAATAATGGGTTATGAATTTTTAGTTGAAATATAGTTTTACTTCATGCAATGGTAATGGGGTCTAGAAGAAAAATTAAAAATTTTAAGTACAATCTAAACACACATACAAACACATACACAAACACAAACAACAGAGTCAGGGACTTGAAACAGTCTACTCCTGGGGGAAAACAAGTAATTAAACCGACAGGTAATGCACATTCAGAGATAATTGCTGGTAATACCCAGGCACACATCTAATGATTAATAGCAATATATTTCATACAGGTGATTAATAAAAAGGCAGGCAGTGTAGAGAAAATATATAAATGATTAATAATGAAACTATCTTCAGTCCTTGAAGGAAGGAGGAGGGAGGGCTAAGGAGTTTGTCTTTCCTAACAGCTGCCACTAAGAGGGCTTTGTGCACGGGAGAAGTTGAAGATAGAAACTTGCAAACAGAGAAATTATTCATATGAAGCCTTAAGCAAGATATTTAACCACTCTATTTTAATGTCCTCATCTGAAAGTGGAACAAGATGATATCTCAGGCCTTTCCCAGTCTTTTATAAAAAGACTGATTATCGCTAATTTCTTTAAGTATCTGATTTTAGATAATGAAAACAGTGGCTGAGAGGAAAAAAAGATTGGGTCAAAAAATTTAACAGTGAAGATCAAGATAGCCAAATGTTGAATATTTGTCCACAATTAAAACTAAGAATCTGTGAGATTCAAACCTGAGAATACTGATTCATGAATCAGAAAGCATGTGTTAAAAAATTGTCTACTAGCAACATATATCTAAATTCAACAGGTTGAACATGATTCTATCTTCCTAAATAGGAGATGGAATGTCAAAGCCCACCTCTCTGGGAACTTTCAGAAAAAAAAAAAATCTTTTCTTCAAAAAATAATCATTCTCAAATAAAAGAGAGAACACTAAGAAATCTGTTTGATTGTTGTTCAACATGTTATACATGGAACCCTCAAAAGTTTTCCTACCCAAAAAATTTCTTGATTCATTTGAGTGGAAAGTCTTTGAACCTGATGCACAGAATAATTTAAAAAAAGAGATGAAATTTTTTATGAGAAATAACCCAAAAGAAATCAATCTAAGTGACTGAATGAAAGGAACAACCTTGGCAAAGTCATTGATCTAATCTGATCTTTTTGTTTAGCTGACAAGGAAAAACATTAAACTGATTTTTCTTGAAGATAAGCAGTTGAGCAAAACTATATGAAATCTAGTTCAGTACTGAATCCTGGACTTTGAATAAAAAAATCTGAATCATTTGCTCCTGCTTTGTCAACTCATTTATATGGTTTGGGCATTTGACCTTTTCAGACCTCGTGTTGAAACTTGCTCCCCAATGTCAGAGATTACTGGGAGATGTTTGGATCATGGGGGTGTATCATATCACTCATGAATAGATTGATGCTCTCCCTGGGGGTGGGAGTGACTGAGTTCTCACTCTTATTAGTTCCTCCAAGAGCTGGTTGTTAAAAAGAGGCTGTCTCCTCCTCCCTATTGTCATATGATTTCTCTGCATGTGGGCTCTCTTTCACCTTAACACCATGAGGGTAAGGAACCTGAAGCCCTCACTGGAAGCAGATGCTGGTGCTGTGGTGCTTCTTGTACAGTCTCTAGAACGATGAGACCACTTTTCTTTATAGTTTTCCCAGCGTCAGCTATTCCTTTATAGCAATACAAATGGACTAAGAGACTCATAACTGTAAACTTGAGAAAATGACATAAAATCTCTCACCTCATTGACTCAGGTGCATCTTTAAGGGCTGCCAGAATTTCTAAGATTCTGAGATTCTTTTTTAATTATACACATTCATGAAGAACAGATCATTTCAGCTTTAATCCCAAAACTATGATGGTAGGGAGTTGGCAAGATTTTTTTTTCGTGAACAAATTCTCCTTTGATATTCCAAATAGGAAGGGAACATCATGACAAATAGACCCATTACTAACTCAAGATTAGTTTTCCTGCTGCTATTAGGTCCTTGGCACTTAATTCATGGTTTTAAAAAAGTATTCTCTTTTCTTGCTATGTGAGAGCAATAATATTCAGCTAAATATTTTGCAATAATGACTAACTCATTTGATTATTTAAAAGACTTGCACATATTTTTAAGTTATTACCCTGCTTGAATAAATTAATTAAAAGAGTACCTGTTATGTAGCTGCACGTAGTAAATCTCTCTCCAGATTGGGTCATTCCAGGTCATATCTTTTGCCAATATTATAAGCATCAATTTCTCTCCCAAACTTTGTCCCTTTAAATAGAAGCTATTCCCAACCACAATTTATAGTTGGCAGTTAAAACTGGATGTGGGTGGAAGAAAAACAAATCTTTCTTCTCATTAAATCCCTAAAACCTCTTTGTAGCTTAGTATTAATCCTTTAAAAGAAATTATGTTACTAACAATGTCCAGTACAACCAGCATTTCTTACTTTTAGTGTCTTGGTCTTGGGACTTGTACCCTAAAAAAGGTCTTGTGTCTTCAATGGACACAAGGATTCTGGGCTATACTGCACAACCTGTTGCTGAATCAAATCAGGAGAAATTAAACTTACAAAGATCAGGATGCCCCAAATTTAGACACCATCATCATCATAATAATAATCCATCATTATAGCAAATACAGCATTATTTAGTTTCAGGCACTGCTTTAATTACTTTACACGTATTAATATAATAAAATAGAGATGAAAATGTATTCACATCTTGCATTACAAAAACTCAAATTGTAAATGTTCTCTTGAAAATTTCTTCTTTAGACCATCCTAATATAGCTCTATACTTCACAAAGATGTCCTGGAATAAGAGTACCACCCAGTGGTGATGTCTTAATCCATTAAGTTTAATATTTTAATATTTTTTCCTATCAAGATTTTTCTTATACCTCCCCATAGGGATAGTTACAACTAAATAGAGTTTAGTTATTTCAACTTCAGATGAACTTCCTGATTGTATTATTGGATCATGATTTTCCTTCCTACTTAACCTTTGGCTTTACTGACTGAGGACAAATTATACTACTTCACTCTGAGGACTTGGGGTTTGGCCATATGACTTACTTGGTCAGTAAAATGTATGTGACTGTAAATAAATCACAGTGACCAGAAGCTTTACATTAGCTTGTGTTGTTTTGCTTTGTCTCTTGAATCCCTGCCTATACCATAAGAAGAACACAATCTTAAAGGCACTATTCATTAAACCCAAATCTTGGACTCAGGGACAAATGGAGCCAACCTAACCAAATCCATAGCTTGAATCAAAGCCTCCCAGTTGACCTGGAGAACTATGTGGAAGAAAGAAATATTTGTTGTAACCCATTGAAATTTGGTGGTGATTTGTTATGCAGCATTATTGTAGCAATAGCTAGCTAATACATTCTTATATATCCATAAGCATGTTACTTATCTCCATTGCCCACCCTCCTTCCTCTCCTAAACCTCATTCAATTGTCTTCAATACATATATGTTTACCCTTCAATTTTTGTTTCTAGGCTCTATTTACAAGTCTCCAGTGTTTCTAACAATGATCAATAAACATAAATTAGTTCAGCTGATAAAGCTTTATCAAAGAAAGAGGATTCAAGTATATGTAATTGAAAATTTAAAAGATAGATTTAAAATGACCTTATATATGATGTTATCATTTCCATATTTTCTTACAAGGTTAGTCTTGTAACACTAGATCCAGATTGCCTTGGTTGAATCCTTTCTTCATCTCTACATGCTATGAGGTCTTGAACAAATTTCTTAACTTCTTAGTGCCTTAGCTTTCTCACATATAAGGGTAATAACAGTAATATCCCCACTGCAAACTTCTTTGCAGGATGAAATTTGTTCATACATGTAAAGTGGTTGGGAACAGTCGTGGAAAATGGTAAGAGCTCCAAAAATTTAGCTATCAACACTTCATCATCTTCAACAACATCATCATTATCCATCACATTTCAAAGCCAGTGAGGGGTATTTCACCTCAATTATGGTTTAATTAATTGTTTGTGAGTGTGCTTGAAGTGAACAAACATCTCTAATTTCTTCTAATGGCAAGATATAACTAATACCTATAATTCTAGACAATATATTACTATTTTTGAATGTGCTTTAATAGTCTTAAAATAATATGGTCTTCAGAATAATTCTCTATGGGAAAAAAAGGACCAAGTAATAATACTCAAATTTTGATGATTAAAAAAAACCCAAGACTGAAACAGATTAAAGGATTTACCCTAAAATGTCAGGAGTAGTTGCATAAAAGCCTGGTAGAAAGAACTGGATTACAACTAGACTCCTTTTCTTTTTTTGAAGAACAGCTTATTTGTCAGCTGATTTCAAGCTTTTTTGGAATTGAGGTATCACTAGAATAAATATTTGTTAAAAAATAAATATAAAAGTCCTTAAGAGACTGGTAGTGCCTGTATTTCTCTGGAAAAGACTAGATCTTTTTCCTCTTCTTCTCCCATCTGAAATATTTGACCATCTCTCATCGTCTGTATGTTGACTTGGCTTTAAACAAATCAAATAGGGAGTGAAATTAAACATTGGGTATTTGGTCCACAGGAATTCAACTGTCCCTACTGCATTGATCATTAAGCTGATCTTTAAGCTCTCCCTCTGGCGATCTTCTATATCCTATGATATTCCAATCTTATATCTTAAATTTTGTAACCCATCCCCTGTGATTAATCCTGTTCAAAACCTATCTGTACATATTTTGCTTATTTCTATCTCTGTTATTGTATTCCTATCATATTGCTTTCTAGGAATGCCTCTGTTTCTGTCTTTAGGAGGACAGCATTCTCTGCTAAACATGCAGGTGTTATTGAACTCATTCTGAAAAGCAATGAGATTCCAAAAAGTTCCCTCTAATTTGCCCCAACACATGCTGACCTACCCTCTCAATTTATGAGCTTGCAATACTTCCATACAGTAAATGTCAAAGAAAAGCAGTCTGAGAAAGCGCTTACTGCAATTATGATGAAAAATTTCCGTATGTATATTTGTAGCCGTATGCGTGATTATGAATTTTCAAAGAAATTAAAATATAATATTAAGTACTTTAAACAAAAATTACGTTTTGGATAAGTCAGGGTGTATTTTAGCATTTTTCATAACTAAAGTTGATTAGCATGAGAAGAGTAGCACTAGTATCAATACCTTATATTTATTTAGTATCCATCACATGTTTTCAAATATCCTTGAGGTAATTATATCAATAAAGTTGAACAGGCATTGACATTTTCCTATGCCTTCCAAACCTTAGATTCTCTCTATAACATGGAGGCAATATAATTAATCTAACAGGTGGTTGTGAGAATTAAATGACACAATGCATATATGGTCTATGACTAGTAACTGATGGAGCCAGGGTTTAAACCAGGTCTGCATGATTCTACTACACCATGCTGCCTACAAATCATGCCTACTTCAGAGGAATGTCATGGAAATTTAATGATAGGTATATGTATCTGGCATACAGTGAGAACTTCAATTAATGATAGATTCTATGATTTTATTATAATAACAACAATGATAAAATAGTAAGGACGATTAAACCTAGGACTTTGTTTTTGTTATTCATGACTTTCTTCAGCTAAACAAACTTCAGTGCTAGGTTGGAAAATACCTGCACCTATTATCTTTCCTCTTGAAGGATGTGAGCAAAGCTTCCTCAAAGAAAGAAAAAAAATTGAAATGAAGACACCTTTGTGAAGGGTCAGGTTGTGGCATGAGAGCTTTCCCCATGGCTGGCTGCACACCATCTGTCTTCCTGCTGTTGTACCCCATGTTTGCACCACACTTCCATGCCTAGAGCCATCTTTGCAGAAGGGTCAAAGGGGAGCAGTGCTGTTCCTTCTGGACAGCACAAGGGACAGGAAAGATGGAACAAGGAATGAGGACATGAATGGGGAAGAGTAAAATAGCCCATGCAAGGAGTGGAAGGGAAATATGGGGAAAAGGGAAGAAGAGAGAGAAAAAGGAGAGAAACAAATGGGGAGGACAAAGAAAGAAGGAGAAAATGAAGGAAAGAAAGACAGTAATTAAGTGAAAAAGAGAGACAAGAAGAATGAAGAAAGAATTAGATCACAGAAAACAGAAACATGAGGAGAAAGAGGGGAAAACGGGAATGATAAAAATAAATGTGGGAAAATGGGAAAGGAAAGTGAATATGATGAAAAGAAGTCATAAGGAAAAAAGTAAAAAGAATGAAAGGTAAATGAACGAGTGAAGAAAAATGAAAGCAATGAGGAATAAAGTGGCAGTTGAAGTGAAATAAAAGGAGAAAAGCAAGAAAAGAAAAGAATAGAGAAAATCAGAAGGGAAATAATAAAAATAATGAAAGAGAAAAAGTGATGAAGTAGGTGATGAAAATTAAAATACTACCACTGCTATTTTCTTAACTCAGGCCAACAACAAAACATCATAGATTGTACAGTTTAAACAACAGAAATTTATTTTCTCCTAGTTTGGGAGAAAGAAAGTCCAAGGTCAAAGTGCTAGCATGGTTGGTTTCTGGGGAGGGCTCTGTTGGGTTGCAGACAGCAGCTTTCTCACTGTATCCTCACGTGGAGGAGAGAGAGGGAGAGTGAGAGAAAGCTGTCTGGTGTCTCTTCTTATAAGGGCACCAATCCTATCATGAGGGCTCCACGCTCATGACCTTATCTAAATCTAAGCATCTCCCAAAGGCCCTACCTACAAAAACCATCACCTGTGGATTAAGGCTTCAATGTATCAATTTTAAGGGACTACATTTTGATCCACAGCAACTATTAATAAATGAGCACATTGACAATGGAAAGTGGAAAGAATGGAGTTAATGTAGCTTACATCCTGTACTTTGTGCTCCAAATGAATAATTCCATTATAGTTACTTTAATAATGTCCTAAAATATTCATGATGATTTTACAAATAATTAAAGAAAGATGGACATATTTTCTATCCTGCCTTTAACAGCAAATCAGAAGTTATTTTCAGAATGCCTCTCTATTGACTCCAAAGTGTTCCAGCCCTCTTTTTTAAATATAAGAGCTTAAGTGATTTTATTCCCCAGTGATTATGTAATTTAAGGCCATTTCAGGATATTCCATGAATACTTTATCTTTCAGGGTTACAATAGGCAGAAATGTGGTTGGGCCTTGGCTCAAGGATGTGAAATATCCTTGTTTTACCTAAATAGTTTTGACCAATGTTTTGATCTAAATCATTTAACAAACATAAAAGGGATATTATACAAGAGGAGGTTTTTAGATCATGTCTGAATTAATTGTGGATAATTAAAAAAATAGACCACAAGAAGGATGGAGGCTAAAACTATGGATTGTATGAGTTTATAACCTCACTTTCCATATTTAATCACAACCATCCTATGTAAACAAGACTACCTATTTGCCCAGTCTCAAGTCATTGCTAAATTTCTCTGAAAAGTGGAAGAAGTTGATATCTGCCAATTTTAAGAAAAATGTAAGAAAATCAGCTTCATAAAAACTTAAAATTTTCTTACATTAATTTAATTTTAATTAATGGCACTATAAACACTTTGTTAAATTTTATGTAAAGGAAAGCAACCGCAAAATTTAATTTCTGAAAACTACTCAGTAATCAGTGATAAAGTTGACTATGTCCCCATAAGTCCAATTCTATGTTATTACCAAGTGCTATACTTTTGTTAGGGAAAACATATAAAATAGAAAGAGTTTTATTTCAAAAAAAAACAAAAACCAATTTCTTCTAGAAATTAATCCTATGGTGACTCATGGCCAAGTTCCAAAGATATCTATGCAAGGATATTCATCATAATGTTCTTTAGAAAATTAAAACGCATACACATGCACACACAAACATCTGAAAACAATCTAAATATCCATCAGTATGACACTGATTAATTAAAGAACAATCTATGTTCACACAGGGAAAAAGTGAGTGTTAATTAAAAGGATGCTGTGATTCTATATTTATTGACATGGAAAGATAACATCTCGTTAAGTATTAATATAAAAAGCGGATCACAGGAGGTGTGGAGAGTATGATCTCATATAAAATGTGTGTGTGTGTGTGTGTGTGTGTGTGTGTGTGTGTGTGTGTGTGTGTGTGTGTGTTTAGCTGCAATGACAGAAATAGAATGAGTGTAACAGTACCCATGAGAAAGAATGGACTTCCAGAAGGATTTTCAACGAAGTATTAGTTTAGGTGAGTTATAGAATTTCTTCTCTGTACTTTTCTATATTATTTGGATTCTTTTTCTAATACTTTTAAAAATCAAGTACATCATAATACAGAAGTGTGTGTGCATATATATATATATATATATATGGTATAAGTATGACTTAAAAAGAATAAAAACGAATAAAGAAAAATCATGGTGACACGTGAACACACCACCTAGCTTAAGATACATCATTTCAATTCTTTAGAGTGGGTTAATATGCTTTTATAATCAGAAAAAAATGAAAACACTTTTGAAACAAATAAAAGCAAAAAGTCTCATTAAGCACACATTCTCCACAGAGCTGGTGTGTCCTCTCTCACACTTGATTCTGTCTTGCTCATCTATGTCAGGCTATTGCTGTGTATTTCACCCAGACCAAATCTTAATTGCTGTCTTAAGTCCCCTTCCCAGATTCCATAACTCTATCCCTAGTAGCTTGTACAGTGCCTAGGACACAGTAAATGTTTAGTACATATTAGTTGGTAAAACAAATAACAGATTATAGACAGATGGGTAGAAAGTTTGTTATAATTCAGTTCAATCCACAGAGCCTTCCTTGTTTCCACACCTAAATTGGGTCTCCAGTAGGGTGACCATGGACATTCCATTTCTTGCTTTTTGAGCTCCTGCAAACTTATCAAAACACTCTCTATATAATCTAGTAATAATTTTCTATCAACACTTACTAAGCATCTACCATGGGCCAAGCACTGCATTGGGTATTAGGCATATTTTTCGGTAGTTTGTGAAAAGAGATTCATGGCTGCCCCTAAGAGAATAATTAAAAGACTAAACACTGGTAGAAGAAGTGGAAAAATGAAGCTTCAAATAGAAATCTCATTCTATATATAAAAGCCTCATTTTATTGTACACATTTTAAATCTAAACCACCATATTCTTTCCTAAACTTTATTCAAGTGCTGCCATTAACTTCCAAAATATTTTTCTCTTGATAAAAACAAATAATGTTTCTCTTGGGATCACTCTTACCATTTCCAAGTATTTCTTGAAGTCAAGATCTTTCCTTCATGGGGCTTTTTTATATCATTAGGGTCTGTATGTAGTACATTCTGTTTGATGTTTTTTTTTCACATTTTAATAGACAAGAAGGAAAATGTCATTCATTGATTCATTGTTAAATATCTACGCTCAAATGCCGGTGCTATTGCTTCACATACATCATGATCTCCTTTAATTCTCAGAAGGACCCTAGGAGCTCCACATAATTTTGATGAGACAACCAACAACCCTCCACCCCTGCCCCACTCCTCCACTCCAACCTCCTCCGGTCCCCAAAATCAAAGTTGCTCAAGAAATCAAAGTTGATAAATAGTGACATCAGGTTTGAAAGCCTGGTAAGTCTGTCAGTAAACCACCTCCAGCTCCCTACTCCTCTAAAATACAACGGGTCTTTTTAAAAAGGCCATTAGAAGCAATTTTTAAAATATTACTTTAGGACCCTTTTTAAGGTATAGAAACAGGCCCTTATTTAGCACATTTGAAGTGGGTAAATGAAGGTGTAAATTGGCTGAAAACAGTCCTGGAAGGTGATTCCATTTTAATTTGTTTCAGGTGTTTTTTATTTTACTGTGCTGTTTTAAAGGTCAACGTTTCCATATTCCTGCATAAATGATTTTGAGTTCTTATTTTTGTGGTATTTAAATGGATATACCCTCTAGAGACAGCATGGTAAGGGGTACTACACACCTTACACTTAAGGAAGGGGTCAGTCCTGCTCATGCCAGCGATGAGGGCCACAGCCTGCTATGGCCTGCTATTCTCAGTTCTTCTCCTAAAGCCTGACAATCTGTATCCTTCTATTGTCTTCACCTGCAGTGCTTTTCAAACATATTTGCACACAGCTAGTGAGTGCGCCTTCACTTAAACTGTCCTTTTCCACTATATTTTTTGGAGCGATTTATTTTTTCTCTTCTCCCTTATATGATAAACTGTTTCTATCCTTAAATTCCCAATGCTTTGAACATTCAGAAACTCTCCTTTCTGCATGCTGAAGCATTTAGGCGTAAAGAGGGGCATGATGTATGTAACTTTCCTGTGGTTCAAAAGCATAATACATAATATAGATAATGATAAAGCATGTAAAAGAAAGTAATATTTCAGGACCCTCTAAATTTATTTTGCCAAGGGGGAAGTTAAGGCCTCAGAACTGAGTCTCGTAGCATGTTTGCAAGTCTGTTTCTTAGATTCCAGCAGAACTTTCTTCCTCATTGTTCTTGTTCTATAAATGACTAGGCAAGACCTAAGACCAGACCTCCTCCCCTTCCAATCACTGATCTTTGTTATAGATTAGCTACCTCTTTTAATGTCCTGTACCTAACTCAGACCAGATAGCATCCAAGACCCTGTGACTGTTACATCTTCAGTGTGAAATGTTAATATACATTTCCCAAAGAAAATGACTGCCTCAATTCATCAGATCATTGTAACCATACATTAAGCCTTACATAGAAAGATGTTAACAACCTCTGTTAAACTTTCCTAAATTTTGCCTATATAAGCAATCACAAACTTCTACACTTTGGAACCCTGACTTCTGTTCTTTGGAATCTGTGCTTTCTGGATGGCCCATCCTCACACTCTTTGCTTGAATAAACTCTCCTTTAACTACATTCTGACACTTTTAATTATTTTAGGTTGACAAGCAAATGTGACACACTGTTAATAATTGATTAATTTAGTTCACACTATAAAGAAGTTCTTTATCTCTAAAATAAAAAAGTTTTTTATATTTTTCTTGCAAGTTTTCTGTAGGTTTAAAATTATTTCAAAACAAAGTCTTTTAAAACATCAACAACAAAAGGAAACCGTCCTTTATAAACCCTCCTTTATTTTTTCTTCACGAAACCTGGCTTTTGCATAATCCCAGCCAGAATAAAATAGCAACCTGCAGATTTTACACTCACCAGCCTCACAGTGAGCCAATTCCTTAAAATCAATGTCTCTCTTTCTTTCTCTCTTGCTATAGATACAGATATAGATGTATAGATATAGATACATAGATACACACACACATAACCTATTGGTTCTGTTTCCCTGGAGAACCCTGACCTAACTAATGCAGTTCATAGCAAGTTTTCCAGGAACAAGTGTTCCTATATGGCTAAAAGGTAATTGTGTGATGATTATATAAAACACAAGACAGAAAAGATTGTCCCAGGCCAGGTCCTAGAAGATCCTAAATACATGGTGAAGAAATTTGTGTTTCATTTTGTATGTCATGAAGAGTCACTGAAGGATTCTCAGGAGAAGAGTGACATGGAGATCTTTAGAAAATTTGATTTAACAAAATTTGTGTAGGATGAATTTGAGGTGGGCAAGATAGGAGGCAGGTTAGCTGACTATTGAAACCAGTCAGGTGAGAGAGTCAGAAGTTCCATAGGATGCAAAAACTAATTGTATGACAGTAGAGATGGAAAAAGATGAGTAAGGGATGAATGTTTCAAAAGGTTGTTTTTTTGTTTTGTTTTGTTTTTTTGCTGAGTCCTTCTGGGAGGTTGTTTTCCCCCAAGATACTTTTAAAAAAGATGAACCCTATTCATGTGACTAGATAAAAGGGGAGATGAATGATTATGTCTTGGGGATGTCTCTTTAAAAGCTCTCAAGAGAACTAAATATCCCTTATTTGGAATCCCAGACCTTAAGAGCTGGAAAAGGCTATTGCTGCTGAAGCTTCTGGAAGTCATAAATTCTTTGAAAATCTGATGAAAGCTAAGTACAGGCATACCTCATTTTATTGGACTTTGCTTTATTTTGCTTCACAGAATGTGGGTTGTTTTTTCTGCCGATGTGCAGGTTTACACACAATGTAAGAGAATCATGGGGCATAAATAGCTCCTCCATCCATATACACTTTAGGGATACACAGCGCATGGCATGGTGCTTGCCAATGTCATACTCAATGCTGAATGAATAGATTGAGTTGAAAGAGGGTACCTTTCCCCAAAGACTTTTTCACCCACATCCAACAAACTGTTCTGGAGTAGCTGGCCCATAGACACTAATAAGAAAAATAAACCAAAGATCCCTTCTCCAAAGACTCATATTAAGAAGATGAAGGAGACATGACTCAAGAGAGACTAGTTCTAAGGATCTAAAAGAAAAGAAAAAATGCGCTCTTTGGGGTCAACTGACCTGGGATTAAAGCTCAGCTCACCTGTGAGATCTTCTGAAGATCACTTAACCTCTTGAAGATGTGGCTTCCTTGTTTGTAAAACATGAATAACACTTTCCTGGAAAAGTGTTCCAAAACTTACAGGAGAAAATATAAGAAGCCCAATGTCGGTAGCACTGACATCAAATACAGGTCATGGAAACCAGGGATGAAAGCGATTTATACTTTGTTCAGTCACTGCCAAGAGCACCAGAAATGCACAACTCTCTGTGTGCTTGCTATTGTTGAATGTAGCCCTGCTCACCCTGAAAAAGGACAGCCACCCCCATGGTCATTTTGGGGAAGACTGCCAGAGGGGGTGTCTCATGAGTTTATGGGGTATCTCGTGGGGCACCACGGTTTGTAAAAATCAAAGCCCAGATGTTTCACAATCCTAACTATATATTAGAATCACCTGGGATCTTTAAGAAGAAGCAGATGTACAGGCTCTGCTCAGATTCAGAATGTGAATCTCTGAGGGCAAGGTCAACATATTTCTAGTTTCATTTAATCTCCAGGTGATTTTAATGCACTGAGAGGATTGGGATCCACAGCTCTTGTCCAACACTCTCCTTTGAAAAATGGGGAAACTGAGGCAGAAGGGGTGGGTTGGGGGGAGATGGGCACAGAGCTGAGTATCCTTTCCAGGCGTCCTGACTCTCATTCACGGGCCTGTTAGGACGTACGAGTGTTTCACAAAGTGTTGTCCTGTGACCCTCTATATCAGAATCACTTGAGTCATTGTTGAAAATGAGTATTTCTAGTTTCTACAACATGGTTGCTGAATCTGAATTAGAATTAACAAACCCTCCAGATGATTCTCAAGCCTAAATTGGAAAAACACTTTATGACATCATGCCGCTGCCACACTGTTTGGAAGATTCATTACCCTTTGTAGATGGAAGCTAATGTGTTTTGTAAATATAAATGGTAACAAACACGTAGGAGGGGGGAGATCCCTGGACCAAGATATTCCGAGTCTATCCCTGGCTTTGCTGCTTACTAGCTGCATAACCCCGTTCCATAATCTGGAAGGCTCACAGGACTGGATGAGAAGATGCATACTAAAAATATTAGAAACTGGATAGCAATCATTAAGAAGACTTAGAGACAACTGCTATGGTCTGAATGGGTCCCTCAAAATTTGTGTGTTGGAAATTTAATCCCTAAGGTATCAGTGTTGGCAGGTGGGGCCTTTCTGGAGATGTTTTGGTTATGAGAGTTCCATGCTCACGAATGGATTAATGCTGCTATAGAAAGGGCTTATGGAGGTGGGTTTGCTCTCTTACTCTTCCACCTTCCACAGTGAGGAAGCATTTGGAAGGTACTCATCAGATACTAGCAGCACCTTGATCTTGAACTTTCCAGCCTCCTGAACTGTGAGGAATACATTTCTGTTCTTTATAGATTACCTAGTCTGTGGTGTTCTGTTGTAGCAGCATAAAATGGACCAAGACCTTGACTGTCATTGCTTTTTGCAGCATAAGCTCTATCACTTCAATTTCCTTAAATGTGAAATGGTTCTTAAACATGGATGTCACAAAATGTTGAAATTTAAATGTGATATCGTATGTTAAGTGCCTACTACAGTGTTTTTCATACAGCAGATGCTCAGTAAGATTCTCACCTTCAAGTCCAGTTAGGAAACAGAAAATCCAAGTGCTTGTCATGATGGTATTCCCCTCACAACCAGGAGCTTCTGGCTTGGTTGGGAGTGAAAGTAGGGAAAGATTCACACCAGGCTACACAGTATGATGGAGTAGTAACAAATCCTGGTTTTATCTAGGAAAGCTGCAATTAGATTAGCAATGGGATAACAGGGGATTTGTCTTGAGGCTGTGTTCCAAATGCATTATCTTAACACAGTCCTTCTCCACTGAAAGTGTAGGCCACATACGAGCAGCAGCAGCATCACTAGGGAGCTTGTTAGAAATTCAGTTCGCACACCAACCTGCTAAATCAGAATCTGCATTGTAATAAAGTAACAGGTGTGTACATATTAAAATTTAAGAAGCCCTGGATACGGTTGTATCTAACAGGGGTGGCTTAGAAGGGCACTGATGGAGATTCTGAGATAGGGAACACTGGCTCCACACCTCCAACAAGCCAACCCTTGACATCAACCCTATGTTAGGAGCAATAAAGCAAATGACTGTGGGGAGGTCTTTAGGGGCACCATATTTAAGAATTCAAGGGAAGGATTGAGAGGGGAAAGGACACTGAACAATTACCCTAGTTGTTTCTAAAATTAAACAAATGTGCCCAGGAACACTTTTCAAAAATAAAGTGTTTTCACTGAAGCCAAATATAAGCCAAACTGTTCTGTCTAAAATAGAGGAAGGTCACCTGGGGCCCAAAGAACTGCCTTCCCCTACCTCCACCCGGGATGACTCAAAGCTACCTCCAGAGAGCTCTAGTTTGAAAATCACTGGCCTAGAAGCACTTGCTTTTATGAGTCAATTGGGGTATGATGTGTGAGGGCCAGGGGAAGTGGGCTGAACTTACGGCCTTGTCCTTAGCTGAACCAAGCAAGTGAATGAGTCACCTACCGGGGATGTTCTGTGTGATTAAATACTAGATTAGGGGTCAGAAAACTAACGTTTGCAGCATGTGGCTTCCAGGTCAGCTTCACAACGGATATAGCAGATCTGTCAGTGGCTTCAGCGCTTGGCTAAGGAACTAAGGCATTCCTAAGAAACTGAGACAGACCTCTCCTGTTTAAGCAGTTTATCACTGCAAGGCTTAATAAGGTACTTCTCAAGACCTATTTCACAGACCAAATACACAGGGAGGAAGACAGACCTAGGAAAGAAATGAAACTCACCATTGCTGGTGCCCTGTTTAAATCAAGGGAATAGGACTTAGAATCAAATTATCATTGTTGATTCCCCAAACACACTGTAAGTAGAAGGTAGTGAGAGGAGCAAGTCTGTTGCAAGGCATCATCATTTTTGTAAACACAGATGGAAGCGAATGGATTTCCAGGGGTGAAGGTCTCATTTTCCACTCAACTTCTTATTAAATAGAAATTCAGAGGCCGGAGTTGAGGTCAAATGCAAGGTCCCAGGGAAGATGAAATACATGCAAATGTCTGCAAATTCTAATGTCTAATCCCAGTGGTCTCAGTAACCTGCAATACGCTGTTCAGACTGCCAGTGTATTAAAATCACATATGCACCAGGAGATAAATATGTCTGGTGGGGGAAATAGTAGTTTTGAATAGGTAATATTAATACTAATTATTATTATAACCCAACTTGATCGAATGGTAATGGAAGACATGCTATAATTATTAGTACCATGAGGTTAGCTGACATTTATTAAGTTCCTACTGTCTGCCAGACACTTTACATGTGTAATGTCAACCTATTCACCACTGATTTTCCAGTAGCTAAAATATTTTCTGGTGCATAAGAGTAGCTTGACATAGATGCATGAAATAAATGTCTAAAGAAATGAAAATCCCCTCACTGACCCCTAAGAAGAGTTGTTATTATTTTTATTATATACAGAAAGAAACAGAAACTTGAAGAAATAAAGTGTCTTTCCCAAGATCCAAGAGATACCATGCATCAGAGCCAACATGAGCCAGGTCTCTTCTCAGGTTGGATCAGGTACAAATCACCTGATAACCAGGATGTGTGAACAACTATTTTGTGCCAAACACTGCACTAGCAATTTTATGCATTTTATTTCCTTTCATCCTCCTCCCAACCCCTGATAAGGTAAGTGTTAGTACTCCCATTTACAGTCAAGGAAAATAAAGCTCTGTAAGATTATATGATTGCCCAAGTCTTCATAACAGGTATATGATAGAAGGAGAAGTAGCTGACTTCAAACCTCAGCTCTTCATCACTGTGCCCCCCAACATGCACACATAAGTCACACACATAAGCTATGACTTATTACATTGCCAAGACGTGACTGTCCATCTTGCTCTGAAATGTCAAAGAATGAATCTAAGCCTCAGAAGAGTATATTCAGATGCTTGATAGATGTTAGTGAGGAGGAAGGCTACCTGAAACCTTTTCTGGATTAGAATATTCCAGATTGGCTTTCTCTGATCTGGCCACTAACTAGTAACTATGTAGCCTTTAGTAAACAACTTAGGAAATTTATAAAATGTGCAATATTTCTCCAGACTTGAGTCCTTGGACAGCAGGAACTCTTGTATTTCATTTTTGTCTCCCTAATCCCTAGCACAATGCCTGGCACATGGAGGTTCTTCATAAAAGTTGGAATTAAATAAATAAGCAAATCAATAATTAGTTGATCCATTAAATTCTTCCTTTCAGTTCTAACACCATTACTATGTATGATTCTAATAAACCTGAAGACTAAAATACTCTCCATGCTAAACCATTCCATATTTTATTCTATCTATGCTTAGCCCTAATGGAGTATAATAGGTACTCCAGAGTGTCCAGCCTAGATGAATAAGTTAATAAATTGCAAGGCTGAGCCCAGGAAGCACCTATTCCTAAGACTAGATACCAAAAGTGGGAGATGTGCTGCCATTAAAACTAGATTATACCATAGATTTGATGCAAGTCTGATTAATGATTGGCCACTTTAACTGAAACTTTACTGGTACCAGTCATTGCCAAGAACACAAGTAGCCGGTTCTTCTACACCAACCCACTGGGTGAGGAAAAAATGTTGCTTTCTGGAAGTAGTAGCTGAGTGATATTCTCACTTGCACCCTCTTAAATATCAGACAAAATTTGGTAAGGTCTTCTTGGATAATATCAATATCTCACTTTCATCTAGCACTTGACAGCCTACCAAGCACTTTGGCTTCCCTTCTTCCACTTGATCTTCAACAAGCTGGGCAGATATGCAAGGAGGGGAAAACAGAAGTTTTAAAAAAAGAATATGGTTTTCTCAAGTGTACAATATGGCAGAAAATACTACAATACATGTCTTTACATAATTCCTTTGGTGGAATCCTCTGCCCTTTCTTCAGCATGAGGCAAATTCCACCTAGTTCCAGAGAGGCTGTATGGTCTGATGAAGACGCTACGGACTTAGATGTGAGAAAGAAAAATGTAAGTCCATCACTGACCATTCCCATCAATATGGATTTAAGTAAATAACTTGGGAACATCAATCCCCTCATCCATGCTATAGAAAGTATTTACCCTCTTCTTCCCAAGATCAGTTTGAGGACTAATTATGATGGAGCATAAAATGTATACGGACATATTAAATGTGCCATTTATCGGTTCTTCTCCACCTTCCTCCTGAAGAATGTGCTCCCTGTGCACAGTGATTTCTCCAGGGAGAGGGAGGGAGAGATCCTGAGATACTGTGAAAATAGCGATATAGGCCAGCGATGGACAGGACCAAAACGAAGAATCCCTGTTAGCTTGCCTGGAAGGTTGTCTCTTTATAAAAAGAAGCAAAAACAAAGTCTTTCCCTTTATGGCTAATGAGGATCAATATAGTTGTAGACAAACTACTTCAAGGCAACACAGAAACACAAAAGGACAGGTGGATGGTTCGCTTCAAAACAGCCCCATTAAAGGTAACTAAATTCTATGGGGCTTTGAATTGGTAGCCATTACTTACTTCAGGGACTCAGCATCCACAAGCTGATGTGAAAGGCAACCAAGTCCTGTGAATATTGCCCAAATGATACTAAGAAAAAGTATATATGGAAGATTAAAGTTTCCAAAATGTATTTCACAGGCACATATTATTGCATGTAGCTTTCCCAACGACCCTCTAGGTAGGCATTGCTGCCCTCTTCAACTGAGAGATCAAATTGCAAGTCACTTACAAGAGACCAAGAAGTTAGATGACAGAGCTAGGTCCTAGACCTGGATCCTTAAACCTCCTCCCCAGTCTTGTGTTATTTCTGTTTAATAGAACATGCTGAGTCTGCTGTCCCCCAGAGTTTTCAGACGAACCACAACTTTGGATATGGAACCACCTCTCTAAGACCACATTATTTTTGTCTGGATCGTAGGTTCATGAGGGAAGCTCATCTTCAGGATAATATCAAAATCAGAAGAGATGTTTCAGGCTCCAACATGAAGCCATATAGAGTTACATGACATTATCCATAAGCATTCCACATGGTACTATACCGTGCATATTTATAAATCATTCCAACATTCATGGCCTCTATAGAAATGTCTAATCACAGCTCTGTCTCTTAGGTCCACCGCGATGTCCATCAACCTAGGAAGAAATAAGTGTGGAAAGCCTCTGAAACAAGCCTCCTAGCCTTCTAGCCGTATCCTCATAGCATGTGTCATTCTGGCAGATCCTAATGGATATTCGGAAACATTAACATTTTATTTCTTCATTCATACATTTTATTATAAATGCAATAAATCTTATTCTCAGATATAATCCCTAATGAATACAATGAACAATTCATATCAGGCCATGACTAAATACAGTTCTCATAAGGTTTAAACAAATGCTATCAAAAGTCTCTCACTAAGACATACCCAGAGGTACAAACAATTCTTAGAAATCCTTTTTAGCCACTGTGCTAAGTTCAAACAAATGATATGTGCCTACAGATGCATGATGTTGAAAGTCTAAGATTAATTTCTAAAAGATTAATTATATGATCAGACACATTCAATTCTCATAAGCAGTTATTACCTACCTGTCACCTGTCAATATCAACATTTATAAAGGGAAAACATGTTTTTCTCCATGATAACTGGAAGCTTGTGCAAGGAATATCATTTAAAAGCCAAGCCCAGTTCAACTCTGCACATAGAGAGTGCTGGCTAGGGGTTCTGGGCTTTCTCTAAGTGGTCACTATAGGTAGAACTCTGGGGTCTCCTGAGTAACTACTGTAGGGCCTAAAGCGATGCATCCATTTTAATTTGACAAAACCACAAGACTCTCATTTCAACACCAATTTTTTTGATACATAATCCTATGAATTATCTGGTTTCCAGGTTTCCCAACAAGTAGAAGATTAAAAGCAGAAAATTAGAAGCTAAGAAGTGATTTCCAGACAATAAGCAGGGATATAGAAAAGTCATGAAATGCAAGCATACACATTTTCGATGCAGCATAAAGAGAGCTATTTGGCAAAAGGGCCAAAGCTCTTTGTGCCTCACCAGGACATGTCTTGTGAGAATCTAGTGTGGATGGGATGGGACAGTTAAGTATTCTGCAAAGCACAGTGTAAGCAATACATAGAAGCTGTAGGAACAAGTTCTAACATTTGATAATAAAGTAGGGTGACTATTGTAAACAATAACATATTGCATTTTTCAAAATATTAATAGCTATAGGAGAAAATCTGCAGTGTATACTAAACACATAGAAATGATAAATACTCAGGTGATGGATACCCTAAATACCCTGACTTGATCATTACACATGCTATGCATGTAATAAAAGTTGACATGTACCCCAAAATGTATACAAATATGATACATAATGTTTTTAAATAGTAAAAAGACACTGGGCAGTTCTGTGGTAGGGTATGATATCAGATTAGATGCTCATAATGCCAATTTCAGACAATCAAGCAAAGGTAAGATGAAATCTGTCGGTCTCTACTGAAGATTCTAGAAAGTTTATAATCTTCTATTTGGAAAGTTTCCCATTAAAATATTTAAAAATCGAAGTGTGTTCTTTTGAAAGGAATAACCTCCAGTTTTCAAAAACTGTTTAGCAGAATGCCCCATTTTTCTTTGAATGCCACATAAACAGGGGCAGTCTTGTCAGCATTCACCATTGTAATGTGTTTTACACGTTTACACTTGATTAGAGTTTATATGTCTCCTACCCCAAATTACCTCTCTCCCTCCCAGCAGGTCAGCCAGGTTTTCACTCAGGGCACTGTCTGCCCTGGCTTCTTTTCTGCCCTGCACATTCTCTTCATATACTCATCTAGTGTGTGGATTCGCCCATGCTTTTTACTGTCTACTCCATTCCACAAAGGGTTTGACATGGCTCACAGGAAAACACACAACCTGATAGTGAGAAAGAAATACATAAAGATTAGGATAGAGGGATGTATTTCAGTGGAAATATTTCCTTGGAGGTATGTTGCATCCACAAATAGAGACCAGACGTGGTGGATATGTCAGGGAAGAAGATGGCCCAACTGAAACCTAAGTCACGAGAGGCATCACTGGGTGTGATTGCAGGAGGCAGTGTGTAGACCAGGCATCTTCAAACTACAGCCCGCGGGCCACATGCGGCCCACTGAGGACATTTATCTGGCCCGCCGGGTGTTTTTGCTGCCGCTGCCTGTCCAGCTTAGCAGCCAACTCGTCCCGGGCCCACAGTGCGCATGTGTGGAATGTGCGCCACTCTCTCCAATGGCCCTCCAACGGTCTGAGGGACAGTGAACTGGCCCCGTGTTTAAAAAGTTTGAGGACCCCTGGCATAGACAGATATATACAGATAGGTATAGATATAGACAGGTATAGCCAGAGATAGATGGATATCAATATTTCTATAGATATCTCATCTAGATGTAGATCTATACTTATTCAATATAACTATATCAATATAGATATCTATATAGGTATGGATATAGATAGAGCTACATCTACATTGATATTTATATCTCTAGATATCCATATCCATATTTATAGATATCTATCTCTCTAAAGAGATAGAGAGATAGATACCTATATTTACACCCATCTATAGATATAGATCTATATTTATATCTATATAAATGTCTACTAAGGGAAGATAAGGACAACTGAGTCAGCTGACCTAAGAACAAAGTCTAATCATCAGAGGGAATAATCATTTCAGTTTCAGTACTATGGTTGGTCCTCCAGTCTGTTGCTGAGCTAGTGAACTGGAAGGGTGTGTGTGCTATAAGTCAACAGGGAAGGCTCTAGTTCAGCAAATGCTGTTACACACGAAGAAGCAGTCTACACTACCATAGGATCTATCTAACAGGATGCAAGATAAATGCGGGAGGAGTAAGGAATTAAATGTCCCCTTCAACTTCAACTTAGGATTCTGAGAATCTTTTGCTCTGTGATGGCTCAAGGGATTGGTGGTGGCACCTGGCAGGTCAGCAGCAACCACTGGTAGGAAACTGTAGAGCAACAGGAGAAACTACAGTGCTCAGTGGACAGAGGAACAGAAATATGCTCCAAGGAAAGCCATACTGCATGGAAAAGAGGAAACATGGCATGGGTTGGTGAAGCAATGGTGGCCGCCAGTGTAGCATTGTTAAGTCGAGTGACAGTGCCCACGTGGACTGCTGCATCGTTTGGACCAGAACAAAATGCTCAGCCTAAGTTTATATATTAATAATACAGAACATGTAAAATAAAGAAGAAAAAAAAAAAAAGCATGAGGACCAAAGGAGAAGAAGAAGAAAGTACAGGAGATACATGATCTGTAGCTGGAGAAGTTTTCTCTTGAAACATAAAGAAAAGTTTCACAGAGATGGGGTGGAGAAAGTTTTTAGTTTCTTTGTGGTTTGTTTTAAGAAATTGTGCCAGAAAACTGATGGGATGTATGGGAAGTGGCTGGAAGGAAAAAGGAGAGATTTTAATGAATGTGGATGTGGTCCATGTATGGCATTACTGGGGATGGGGGGGGGGATGCTACAGGCACTACTAGCTGGTGAGTAGAAGCCAGGGATGCTGCTCAATATTCTACAATATACGGTACAGCTCCCACAACTAAGAGGGATCTGGCCCCAAATGTCAATAGTGCCAAAGGGGAAACAGTACTCTAGAAATATTGATTTTTCTCTGTAATTACCCAAGCTTGCCTTGACTCCTCGTGTGGTAGTCACTCTCTGATATGACTGCTCCGTCTTCCTGGAAAGCATCCCCAACTATGGGCAACAATCAAACTCTCACTCCTCCACATTTTTACGCAACTCTTTGAGAGCTTCCTTGGTTTTCAGAGAAAGACTTGGATGCTGTTTCCTAGATTCTGCCATTGCATTTTGGGTGCTGAAAACTTCCATTATGGCCATATGACAACTACTGGTAATTTCTCAATATCTACCCCCACGCACACTGCACGGGAAGTTCATTGTGGCAGGGAGGGGCCAAGTCCTTCCATCTTTGAGTCTCCAACACTTGGCATTGTGTGATCATTAATTATTTGTTGAATGGATAAACAAATACGTAATTTAGTCTCTGCAGTGGTTTCTTTCATTTTTAAAACTTTGCACAATAATATCTGTCTTCACATATTTCTTATCATGGCTGAATGAGATAAAAGATAGTAAGTTTTGAAATATGTTTTGTATTACTAATTTCCCTTGACCAAGTGCCTGTTATGAGCTTGCCACTGGGTAAGACAGTTTACATGTAACACTACTTGCTGTCCTAAATTACTAAGATGAGTACTATCATTCCCTCTCTGAAATGAGAGGGACAGCTAGGCATCAGGAATTCCAGCAGCTTATCAAAGATCACAGAGTAAGTTGATAGCATATCTGAGGCACAAACCCAAATGTTGGGAGTGGGGAGACGGGCGTAGTAGATCTTGACATCACTGCAAAAAGCTAGGTGTTCCAAGATAGGGAGATGCCCAAAGAGAAAATTGACCCAACATCACCAAGGAAAAGAATTTTTATTTCTTTTACCTGACCAACACTGAGACCTTTCTCGCGGAGCCTGGGGTTTTACTAGCACAATTGCTCCCACCTGATTAATCAGAATTGCTGTTTGTTTGTGCATGGAAGATAACTCATTATGGCAAATATGCATTATAAGGCCATAAGATATGTATTTATTCAATTAAGTTTAATGTATTATTTAAGGCTTGGTGTGTGATATTTATCACTAGCAAATGCTAATTTATACAAATTATCAGAGTCTAATCAGATGCAGAGCTTATGAGGACAGCCTGTTGCTTGGAAGGTGAAGCCACGACTTATTCTATTCTGGGCCAATGTATTTATTAAAGGGTCTGGCAACCTATGTCACAAATATACTTTGGTCCATCCATACATAGTTTTAAAAGTAAATAGTTGGACCTCATTGTCATGACTTCCTCTAATTGTAAATGCATTGCCAGCACCTTGGAGAGGTACCACTCACTCAGGAGTGTTTACTTAGAATTATTCACTCTCTTGCACATCAATGCCCAACATCATTCTACCAACAAGAGTTGATGCTGGTTAGGTAGGTAACTTCCCTATAAAATCAACACACCTATATGCTGTATCCAGGAGACAAGAGAGCACTTAAAACAGTCACTCAACAAACAAGCACTGAAAATCCACTCCATTCCAGGACTAGTACTAGACATAGAAGACACAAAGATAAATTAGGCTGGGACCCTGTACCAACCAGAGGGATTACACAGACTCCTAGGGCACACTTAGCATCCTAAAGTCCAGGAATAGAGCCACGGGTCTGACATTTACCAATTGCATGACCACAAGCAATTCACTTTGACTCTTTAGTCCTGTTTCCTCGTCTATAATGGGTCGGAGGACTTACCCCTGCTCATTGTGTTGTTATGTGGATAAAATAAACTACTGTTTTTGACACCAGATGTGAACCTTCCCCCTCACTCATACAAGATCAGCCCTTGGGCCTTATGTGTCTTTCTTTCAGAAATTCAACCACATCCAAGATTGCTTGATTTTTTTCAGACTTTACTATAGGTTTTCCTATGAAGACAAGAGTTAAGAAATTATATTTCTTGTTCTACAGCCACCTACCCTAAAAATCTTTATCAGAAATGTTCATTTCCCTAGTTATATGTGCTGTTTGTGTGTTTGTTTGTTTGTTTTTTGCTTTCCTTTCCCTAGACAAAACACACCCCATTCTCTATGGTCCTCACCAGGTAAGCTTGCTTTTTAAACTTCCATGCCTTGCACATCAGAAAGAAATCCATGAAGTCTGTAGGGTCCAATTGGGCCAAGGGCTCCCTGAAAAAGCCTGCCTATGTCAGCTGCAATTCTTGCCCACTTGCATGGCATGCACTGCACTTGATTTGAGGAAAAGGTGGACTTCAGAAACTATCACTTACATGAACTGTTCCATGATAAAGAGATCATTTCTTTGTAGATTAAAAAGAGAGAGAGAGAGAGAGAGAGTTAGATGGCCTTCAAACAAGACAAATACCTTATCAATGGTACGTTTTGTAAAATCTTATAAAAGGCTGTCTCCCAGGTGCCAGGGTAAAAGTATCAATGCCTTGTAGCCTTGGACTGTGATTGTTGTCTGGCATTTTACCAGAGACAGTTGCTGAGACAAAATATTCAGCAAAGTGAAAGAGAGTAGTGAAAATCCCCGTTATCTTAGTGTAACTATTTCTTCCCGAAGGAAGTGTTGAAATAATTGTACTTACCATTATATTCCTCCCATCTGGATGCTATCATTAACATTTTGCTCTATTAGTGTCATCAGTGAAGTAAGCAATCCATGGAAACAAGGGAGACAGGATCATCTCGATATCTTCTCTCCTGATCTTCCTCTCCTCCTTACTCACACTTGTCTTCAGCTACCGGGGACTTCTTCTGACCCCATAGGTGCCTGGCAATCACCTCCTCTCTCTTCCCTCTCTCACTTACACATTCACACACACACACACACACACACACACACACACACTTTTGGGTTTTCTCTTATTGTTATCTTAGCCTAGAATGATCTCCCCGTCCACCTCCGTCTATACAGGCCCAAATCTCACCCATCCTTCAAAGCTCAGCTCAAGATCAATTAACATTTTTTGAGCCCATGCCACATACCAGACACTCTTTAGGTACTTTATTTACATCAACTCACTGAATTCTCATAACAACCCTAAGGTGAGTACTATTATTATCCCCATTTCACAGACAAAACAACTGAGGCCCAGGGAGGTTAACGAACTTGCCTCCCATAGAAGAACTAATAGGTGGCAGAGTTGGAATTTGAACCTGTGATCTCACTCCCAAGTCCCGTGCCCTAAACATCTATGATCAATACCTTCTGTGATTATCTTCTGGAATGTTCTCCTCACCTTTGAGCCTCCTTTATATTCACTTTATGTTCTTTTATGTTCATTTCTCCTAAGACACTTTTCACATTCCTCCTTGCATTTAAATTATGTCTCTCCTACTAGACGACTAGTTGAGGGCTGAATCCATATCAGTTTTATTTGTTTACCTTCTTAAAAAGGACATGGAGTAGAGACTGAAATAATATAAGAGCACAGAAATGGTGGACTAGCACCCAACCTCCTGATTTTTCTGCAGAAGCAATGACACTTGAACACTGAAGATGTCACTCTCAAACAACGGAGATTTAGGGGAATATTCTGTGGGTAAACACAGGATTTCCCCCCTTACTTATTCCCTCTCTATGCAATACTTTGGGCTAAAAATATTGGTTTATGAACAGACTGATTATGAGTGTGCTGGGGATATTTTTTTTTTAAGTAGATTTGTCTCCACAGCAGGAAACAAGGAGGAAAAGAGGAGGTAACTATAAAGAAGCCAATTTGTTTTCGTTTTTTTTTCAAACATGAAAGGAAAAAATATAATTTGACCAAGAAATTATCTCCAAATGCCCAGGGAACCCCCTGCCTGTCCAAATGGAACAAACACACAAGCATTCTACGTGAGGTTTTGTGGGTTGTTAATCTGGTGTCGGTTGTGGAGGGGAGTGGGTTCTGCCTCCATAAATGTACAATTGCAAGGCGAGAAGCAGAAGAGCCTGGGAGAGGATTCATGCGACCAGCAAAGGCTGTGTGCAATTTCAGTGCACATGTGGTGCGCCTGAGAGAGGGACTCAGATCTCTTATCCTTCCATCAGCTCTGGAATAAGGTGCCTTAGGCCTTGTCAAACTTGCTTGATGTTAAGAATCACCTGGGATGATAATTAAAAACGCAGACTCCCTGCCTTCCTTCTAAACCTCCTGAGTCAAAATCTCTCCAAGGAGGCACCCTGGAAGCTTTAAACTGCCCCTAATCATTCTGAGGACCCAAATGGGGCAGGGAAATATTGCCGTGGACAATGGGAGGTGAATTCCTGTTTTTTGATAGGCTGGGATCTAGGGAATAGAAGGTCCAAGTCCCCAGGATAAGGGAGCAGAAGGAGGGCTGGGTTCGAAATTGGGAGACATGTGGGTGACTTAGACTCTCTGATCCTCGATGCTTTGATCTGTGGGATTGCTTGCCTGTCTCATGCTTTTTCCGATAGGTCCATGCTGTGCTTTCTGAAGCTGACCCCTTGGTTTCTGCTGTTGCCAATAGCTGCCTCATCATGACCACCTAACGAAAAGGGCCAAGGCTTTCACAAAAATTCCTAATATAAAACTAAGTCCCTGAATCTATAGGAATGGGCTTCAAGGCAGCCAGATTCCAAGTCAGCTCCAGCAATTCTAGTCTCCCGACATCCACGCCCCTGTGTCGCCTGCTTCCCTATTGGATAGAGCTGCCCAAAGTAACCCATAAGATACTGTGAAAATGGCAGTGTGACTTCCAAGGCTAGACATGAACAACCTCGCAGCTTCTACCTTGTTCTCTTGGGTCCCTCTCTCGAAGAATTGAGCCACCATACTGTGAGGGAACTCAAGGAGCATTATGGAGAAATCCAGACGACTAGGAACCGAGGCCTCCAATGACAGGCACCATAGACCTGCCATTGAACCATCTTGGAGGCAGATTCTGCAGCCACAGTCAAGCCTTCAGATGATACAGCCCCGGCCAGCATGTGGCTGCAACCTCCAGAGAGATGCTGGCCAGAAGCACCCCATGCCTTTGCTGAAAGTTTGATCCCTAGAAACCATGTGCAGAGGGGAAAAGTTTATTTATTGTTGTTTTATGCTGCTACATTTCGAGGCAATGTGTTATGCAGCGTTAGATAAATAATAGTTTCTCTCTCACTATATGTGGCCGTGGGTTAAAGAGGGCCTAGAAACTGGTGGTTCATGTGGATGTTATCTGGCATAATAACCACTGGCATATATTGAGTCCACACTAAGCATTTTACACGCACCATCTCATTTAATCTTCTCAAGAGTCAGACACCACGATCCCCGTTTTATAGATGAAGAAACTAAGGTTTAGAGAAGTCAATAAATATGTCCACAGATTTTGATCTAGTAAGAGTGAAGTCAGAACTTGAGAAGCAATCTGTTTCAACTCTGGTTCTCTACTCTGAGCCACTGTAGAGTCCCCTTGCATGGTTGAATGTGTCCGTCTCACTTAGGTGCGGTCTGTGCACCTGTAGAAAGGAGATGCATTAGGCCACCCCTTGATTTGCATGGATGTAGCAGGAGGGATACTGGCTCAGGTGCAGATTCTCTGAGCTGCAATGATAAAATGGGGAAAATAATAACTAACTACCTCACAGAGCAGTTAAGAGAATTCAATTTCATAATGCATGTGCCGCTGTTTTATAAACTCTAACAGCTAATCCTAAGATAAATTATTGTTTTTATCATTATTTTTGTTATTTTCATCTACACCAAACTCATTAAAAATTATTGGATTAAAAGAACCAATTTGGACAGCCCACCCAGTATCTATGGGAAGGCCCCAACTTTAAAGGCAGTCAATATATCCATTTTTCCCAGAACACGAAACAAACAGTGAATAGCTATTTATTGTCTTCCAGCCATAATTGATTATGGGATGAGAGTTGTTTTGTCGATCTTCAATCACAGTCCTTGAATAAAAGGTTAGTAAATAATAATGATAACAGAAGAAATAAAAACAACACATTCTTTCTCAAATCCCACCCACACAGCCTCTCCCGCTTATATCTCTTTGAAAATTGTCTTTACGAATATCAACTTCTGGAAAAAACAAATGTTTCTTATGTTGCATCATAAAAAGTAAAGAGAAAATCAAATAAAAATGATTATCTTGTAAAACAGCAACTCAAAGTACTGTTTAAAAAAAAAAAAAAAAAAAAGACTATCTCGGCTGCCCATCCTTGGGACCCTCCCTGGCATAGATGAGAACCAGGGACCCGGAGTGGGAAAGGGGCAGGGGTGGAGAGGGAAAGCCCATGCCCAGAATTTCCAAGCCAGAGGAACACTCGAACAGCGTTTTTTCCCTCTGTTTAAAATTAAAAACACAAATCGATTTCACTCAAATTCTAAAAGCAGAAAGGAATGGGGGATTTGGCTGGTAATGTCGAGAAGTAAACGATTTCTGGAAATTGACTGTAGCTTAAAGATGGAGTTCTGTCTTTGTGCAATGAAAATAGAGGGGAGCTACAATTTCCATACACACACACCCCCACTCATCTACTCCACCCATTCCCGTCTCCTGCACATCGTCTTTATTTTCTCTTCCGTGGATGTAAAACAGGACTTCTCCCCGCGGCAACCTTCTTGTCTTGGGGTTTGTCTAGTCCTCTTCCCTCTCCTCCAACAGCCTGCACACAGGGGCTCACACACACACACACACACACACACACACACCACACACACATGCACTCACATGCGCGTGCACACACACATCCTTCCTCTTCCTTGGGAGCACTGTTGATTCCAACCCTGGTCCCTCTTTCTCCCCCACAAAGTTTCTTTTTGAAAGCAACAGAAAAGAGGATGTGGAAATGAGGATGTGGAAACAAGGGTAAAGTGGGTTCAGTGAAAGGAAGGGGGAGCAGCTGCTAAGACAGAGACAGACAGACAGAGGGAATGTGGCGTGGGCTGGAGAGAGAAGAATCAGAGAAGAATGGGGTTTAAAGAATCAGATTAAAGTTCACTCCTTGCCAGACAGTCTAACCAAGCCAGCTCCCTAACCCTGGGAGTCTTCTGGGAATCATTCTCTGCATCTCCTTTGTTCTCCTCCTCTTCCTCTGTCCAGACCCCGCACAGAGCCAGGAGTGACTACAGTCTGTGCCGACACCACCACCTTTATCACAATCACCTTCACCACACACACACACAATCACACAATCATCACAATTACGCACACGTGAGCAATCACATACCCACCTGATACGGTTCACAGATGAGCAAAACACTGAGGAGCTGCCCGAGCAAGACAAGCCCCAGTGGAAGGGTTCGGACCAGTACCGTTTCCCGCTCTGTGCACCCCCTTAGGGCCTGGTGACAATTTATTCCTTTCCCCACCAACACATGGGCTAACTACCTCTCATTTTCCTCAACCAAGGCGGCAGTCAGCGACTGCCCCTTAACCACGCAGGCAGAGCCCCAACAGAGAAGGAGAACATTTGGGGAAGCCAGAGGATGGGTTATTTTTAAAATTGGGTATAATTTAAAAGGGCTTCTTTCTTCGTGGGCTGCACCTTGTGGGACATCTAAATTATCTCCAGAGACGCTGATCAGACCAGAGATTCAGAATGATGGTGCTACCTGCTTTTCCAGCTTTGAAGTCTACTGTCTTCTCCCAGAAGCCCTTCCAAACTTCTCAGCCCTCCAGCCTGGGGCACCCTGCTTTCCTGGCATTTTTTGCAAACACATCCTCCCAAACGTCTTCGGTGGTTGCGCAATCCTTTTGTGGCCCTGCACCGCCATCATGTGGCCAAAGCTAGCACTGCACCCATAAAAGCATCCAGGAAAACCAATGCAAGCTTAAAGCGGGTGTAGAGTGAGATCAGAGACGACCTCTACCAGATCAGAAGTGGGGTACTTTCTCGTTCTCAGTGCTGGAATATTCTGCAAAAGATATTTGGAAGCCTTTTACACATAAACGTTCATCCGCTCGTCCCTTTTCATGGGTTGCCTTTTCCTCCGTCTACTCTTAAATTCTAAATTGAGAGAAACTTGCTCATCTGACTAAGCACAATTAACCTCTGTGACCTCTAAACACGTTTCATTTTATTTATTGTGATCGTAGCACTTACCAAAATTCTAAACTGTATGAAAATTAAATGCGTGTGTATCTCTCTCCCGTACCAGGAAGTGAACTGGCAGATGGCAGTGACTGTTTTTTTCACACTTCACAAATAGTAGGGAGCCTTTAAAATATCTATTGAAAGAAGGAGAAAATATGGCAAATAAATGACTCACTAATTCCTCAGCTACCCTCATTTACTTACCCTGGTCCCCTCTTCCTTAGTCTTTCCAGTAAAGTGCTGAGTATTGTGGGGCTGGCTCTAAAGAGCCCTGGGCCAGGAATCAGAACTAGGTTATACCCGCAGGAGTTGTGTGCCCTTAGGTAAGTCA